>NW_024869132.1:43570-53978 GCF_013358625.1 Macadamia integrifolia
TGTAGTGGGGGGTGTGACTGCTTTGTCAGAGACTTTTTTTTAGAGGCTTTGTCAGAGACTAAAGAGAACAAGCATAACTACAACAAGGTGATGAAAAGAATTTGACATTTTCTACAAACAATTCAACTTTTTCTCAACTGATTTCTAAGATAATTTTGCACTCTCCAAAACTGACAGTTGTTGCACAAAAGTCTCCAATTTCAATAATAGAAACTACTGAGAAATTAAACAAGGAGATGTCTAAAGTAAGACGCCCAACTTCAAATGCTTCTGAACATCACATTCTCACACGCTGACAAATGCAGATTTAGGGACCAGTATGCTGCAAAAAAAGGGGGGGGGGGAAAACGACATGGATACATTTGATAAGTATAATAACCCTTCTTCGTTAATGAATTTTCACAAGAATGATAGCTCAATAGCAAAATAACATCAGATTTGGAAAAGCAAAGATTATTTTGATTTGACCATCCGAAAGTGAAATATATTTAACCACCCAAAATGCGAGGAGAGAAACAATGCAAAGGGTCAAGATTCATGGGAAGGGCATTTGGGGCAATTCAAACAATGGGGGGGGGGATTTTTTCGTTTGATTGGTCCCGACCACGTATGCTCTGCCAACCAGAAAACTCTTCTCCTTTATTGTATTTTTTAGGGAGACCATGCTTGCCACACAAAATGCCCTAAGAAACAATTTTTAGAAAGAGGATGCATAATCTGCACACCTACAAGCATTAAAAAAAAAAAACTCTTTAATTGGCTCTATTTAATTGAATTGAAGGCAGCAAAAGTAAATGACAGGAGCAGATGCTTTCACATAAAGACAGATGAAAGAGTGGTGTCCAGCCCAAATTTAAACAAGAAGATAAAAGAAGAAATGTGGCAGTGTTGCACGATATTTCAGTAGCCAGAGGAATTGTATGTTTCAAGACAGTCAGAATCTGGAAGTGAAATACCATAGAAGAATATTTTGATGCACCAATTTAGTTGGAAATCTGACAAAGAAAGAGACAAAGAAGGGTTATGAAAGATCAATGTGTCCACAGAGGAATCACTCTCTCTGGGCAGTAAGTCATTGGCAGAAACCTCAAAAATTTAGCATTAGGAACGTTCCAAAAATCAGAAGTGTGGGTATGGAAAGATACATAATCTGCTGTAAAAAAGCGGTGACCTGAAACCCAGCCCACTCCTTCACCTGTTTAGATGGGCGGATGGCAGGTCAACCTGTAAAACTGCCGGGTCAAAACAAAAGAATTTCTCTTCAAGCATTGTCAGATTTTGTGAATAAATACTAAAGGGAGTCAACTGTAAGCACAATTCAAGTGTAAGTGTGTTGATAAGCCATGTAATTATAATTGGTGATGTTTAGGTTCAATTCTTATTAGAAATAGTGTTCAACATTTTTTGACATTTGATGTAGTATGCATATATTAAATCAAATAACAGGGTGCAAACAGTTCAAAGGGCGGGTCAACCAGTCCAATTGTCCAGGTTGCTGCTAAAAGATAACACTTAAAGGAAATGGGAGACAAGTTTATAAGACTGAAAACCTAGCCTCATTGTTGCTAGAGTTGAAGAGTTCCAGGTTATTTACAATAAAAGCCTCGCTAACTTATGTAGAAACTATAGGTGTCTTAGTCCTCAACCATTAGTAAATCAATCAACATCATAAAGAAATGAACCATTATCAATACTCTCACTCATAAATTGCATTTTTTTATTTCAACAGAAACCCATCTTGTGTTGCATTTATCTGATTGATTTAATGCTTTAACAGCATATAAGAGGTGAACCCACCCAAAAAGACTATCGAGTTGCTGCACACAATTCCCATCCAGCAACTAGCGGTGGTCTTAAAAGAAGCATTCATGGGTTTAGGCTACTAACATCAGTTTGGGAAATTAAAGAATTGAAGCTATCATAGTGAAACCAATATTACAAGATGGATCAAAATATTGGACCATGGAAAAAAATTTAAATAGGTTGTCTGCATGTCAATCATAAATATTGGCTATGCGTTTTAGATTTTGAGAGGTATATTCCCAACCCAACCCACCAGCACATCTATGTTTCGAAATTAAGGTCGGGGAATCCCATCCCAATACAAATCATTCATGCCAGACAAAAGGTAACCTTTCTTTAAAAAAAAATAATAAAAGCGTATAGGACCCACTGACCTACATGAACTTTCATATGATTGATTTTGGATCACATTTGCACTTTTCAAATTATCCTTGCAACCATTGCTACATGTGTGTAGATCCAAGAATGGGGAGATAAGTATATAATATAACAAATTAAAGAATCCTAACCAAAAAACTAGGGGGAAAAAAAAAGGTAATGTGCTTTAATGGAAAAAATGCAACAATTCTTTGGTTACTTTGTTATGTATTCTTCTTAACATCCCAATTGTTGGTCCATCCCCAACTTTCACTTCTCAATGAAAAATAAAAAAGAGCAACCCAGTGCACGAGGCTCCTGCTACCCCTGCTTCGCAAGAGAGGCTGTTTCCAAGTTTCGAACCAGTGACCAACATGTTGCTATAGTGCAACTTAACCGTTGCACCATAGGCTCTCCCACTTCTCAATAAAAAATAAACGCTAGAAATGAAAATTATTGGTCTTCTGAAAGTGCTAAAATTAATTAGAAACAAAATAGTTTCAAAATAATAATAATATTATAAATAATTAAAGGAAGGACTTAGTAGTGCAAATGTTTTTTAGTCAAACCACCAAGGGAAGCTTATGTTCGAGGCCCTAGCATATCTGCCACTTGGCACATTGGATGGGGCTCCATTTTCAGCCTAACGCAAATTTGTCAGGTGCCGAAATACAGCATTGAAAAATCTATAGGGTGCATGAACTACCAACGGGTGTGAGACTAAGAGAAATAGAAAAATCCCAAAGAGATACAAAAAGAGACACCATGCTAGCGAATTTTAGGAAAGGAACTCAAGTTTTTTCTGATGTCAGTAACACTATTATCCATACTTTTGCAGCATAAGGAAGCCCATAAAAGGGAGTTCTCTTTAGCCTTTTGAGGGACCATAAAGCAGGGTCCAATGGTTAAGAAACACACTTCCATTTTGTTCAGGTGAAGAACTCAAGATTACAGTGGTACACAATAAACTCCATAACTTGTTGCCTCTTTTATTGAAAGCCCCTCATTGATTCAGCTCCAGATGAGGCTTATCAGATTAGAAGACAACACCAAGCAACAGTCAAACATGTAATTCCAGGATCAATTGAGACCACACCTTAAAGCTAAAAATACAGGTTGAAAAAAAGATCAAGTGGTTGACAGTCAAGACACTGTATCTTTGTGGCTGACCATGCAAATAACTTAATTTTAGAAGCCTTTCCTTTGACCTAGATAATTTCAACAGGAGAAGATTGGAACACCAGGCCAAAGTGAGTGTGGGACAGTGAAATAGTGCAGGAGTGTGATTTTCGTTGGAAGGGAAATATTCATGCTTTAATTGAAAACTTCTGCACAACCTTTGATGTGGAGAAAGAACCCTATTCTGAACTTTAATGAGAGAGAGAGAGTACTCTCGATACTGCCAGCAAGAAAACTTTCAAGTAACACCAGGAACAAGGCCAACTCTGCTAATCAGAAGTTTCTTCTATAAAAGAGAGAACTAACCATTTCTTCATCTCAAAGTGCAGAGTAAGTGTGGCAGATGTATCGAACTTCTTTCACAATTGACAGCAGAGATGTACCATGAATTTGCACTGCTGACACGTATAATTAAGCCTCAAATTCCTAATTACTGAATATAAGACTATAATGATAGTTTGTGGACATGTTTCAAAGCATAACACCTAAAGTAGATTCATGCTTCCTCGTCATAACCTTTCTCTTCTCCCTTTCCATGCCTAACAAAATATAAAATTACAGGACTCCAGATAGGCATTATAATTCATGGGCCCATAAATTGCAATATTTTCTCACTCTTCACAGCGTATTTAGAAAGTTCCAAAAGAAACATTTAATATTGAAATAACAGATCACCTTCCAACATAGCCTTTCTTTCTCCAAAAAATGCATTCCTAAACACTATGAACATATGTCATGATATAAATATATAAGGTACTTCACATGTTCTAAAAGATTCATCATTCTTCATATGTTTTGAAAACTATATTTCAATCAAGAAAAAGGAGTTTAAGGAAAAAAGGTCAACCCCCTCCCAGTTTAATATCCAACAAGTGGGAAGTAGCAATCAATCACAGTGGAAAAAAGAGAGCTTTTGTGCTTCAAAGAAAACCAAGGCAGTGGGCAAGATCAGTGGAAGGAATGAGCAAACTGATAGTAAATGCAGCCTTTCATCCATCTGGTTCATCAGCAATTGGCACTTTTTTGAGGTCTGATTTCGGTGTTTTTGTTGCAGCACGTCGTAAACAGTTTGGAACAATGAAATGCAGGGAGACAGATCCGCAAACGATCTTGCATGGGTATCAACTAGCTGTGTAGTTACTGATCCAAAATTGGACATGGAAGCAGATTGCCAGAAAGTAGTTGTGGCAGTTTTATAAGACAGGATTAATTGTTTCTCACGATTACATTCACCTTATGGAACCTATTTTGGACTTGAGAAACTAAGGGCCCATTTGATTTTGTTTTTAGAAATGGTTTTTCTGATTTTCTGTGCTCAGAAACAGAAAAACATCATTTTTTCTGTTTGATTTTTTTGTTCTGTTTCACCTATTTATGAAATAAAAATAAAAATTTATATCTACTTTTGTTCCCAGAAACAGGAATGGACAAATACCTATTAGTTACTTTTCTGTTTCTTGAAACAAGGTGAGGGGGAAAAATCGTGAAATCCCGAGTCCCGACGCCCTACCCTCTCCTATCTCCCTGCAGCTCTCCACAAGCTGCAACTCTCCACAAAGCTTGGCAACCATCTCTGCTCTCTTGCGAAGCTCTGGCGACCGTCTCTGCTCTCTCTCGAAGCTCAGCATTCTCTGCTCTCTTGCGAAGGTCGACGTTCTCTACTCTCTCTCTCTCTCTCTGTCTCTCGTCAAGCAACGGAGAGTTGCAGCGACAAGTACAATCGTCAAGCTCAGGTATCATTTCAAGCACTAATTCACATATCTGATTTAATCTCTGTAACGTGGGGATTTGGGGGTTATCTTGTTGATATCTGATGGGTAATCTCAGGCCCTAATTTCTGATTCCTGCTAATCTGTGTGGATTTGAGAGACTTTGCTTCAGATTGATGATGGCAACCTACACCACCACAATCCTGTCTTCTTCCTCCTATCGATGGAATTACGATGTATTTGTGAGTTACGAAGGAGAAGAAACAGTGAAGAATTTCACAAGTAACCTAATGTCATTAATAAGTTCTGATTTTTTGCTTCACCCATGCAAGCTGACTTTGAGATTCATGACTCCTACTTACACACTCACTTTAGCCTTGCTTATAAGCTATGGCTGAAGCAATTCAGGTCACTTTAGCCTTGCTTATAAGCACAACTAGGACAACCATTCCCCATAGCCTGGGTACTCTCTTTATTTACATCCAGGATAGACTTCCACAAGATTCTGCACTATTTATATCCACAAGATTTATGACATGGGTTCGGCAAATTTGTAACAGGTTTTGCTTGTTTGATGTGCAGGAAATGATCACAGAATATGTGCTACTAGAAGTATTCCCAATTAGAGACACGACTAGGATTGTAGCTACCTTTATTAAATAATCATCTCATAGTCCTCAAGACTATCAAACCACTCAATATTCATCACTATTCTTTGTATACTATGAGAACCTGTTAAGGATCTGAAGTGTAGGCCAGCATTGATTTTTTGTGTTTGGTTTTGTTGGACTCAGACACAACTTTGAGGTAGTAGTATTATGCTTACCATTGCTTGTACTCTTCATTTATGACTCTACTGTTCAATATATGTCAAGAAACACTACAATTTATATTTCATTTTGTGGGTTCTTATTGAATAGTTGCAATAGGGAGGTAGTGTATGATAGACCTGAACCAAGGGTTTTACTGTTTTAACTAGTTGGAGAGTTGGTACTGTTGAAAATGATATCCTAAAGTTCTAAGTAGGATTGTCTTTACAGAGCTCTAGGAACTTATGTATTTAATTGTCATTATTATGGTGATTTGAAGATTAGTGACCTTTTTTTTTTAAGATTTTTTTTCAAGAATAAGCACTATTGGAACCTTTTCTAGTTACTAAAAATGAACTCTAATGAAAGCAATGTGGGTGATTTAGCACATATAATAGCTGAAACATAGATAACAACAAACTGCACTCAGGAACAATATGGTATAGAAGGGGAGGCCTAATAAGACTAAGCACTATATCTTGACACCATTAAGTAAATATAACTTACAGTTTTAAAGTCTAAGTAACTCATTTCAGGCAGATCACAGATTTCTCACTATTGTCATGAGTACATACTGAAAATTTGATTAGTTTTTTCATGCAAGAAGCAGTAGTAGATTAGTTTTTAATTGTTATGACCCCCGTATTCATACATTTACAACTCTATGGCCCGCATAAAAACTCTATGGCCTGCATATGATGCTGGTGCACATAGATGCTTTTCTTGAAAATAATAAATCCATAAAACTAAAAGGAGAAAAGGGAAGGAGTCCAAGGAAAATATATACTAGAGGAAAGAAATGAGGTTCATGTATATAAACTATTTAATTTGTTGGTTATGTTGATTTGTTTGTCATGTCCTTGACTCCATGTTAAGATTATACTTTCTATTATTGTGAATTCACCTATTTTGGTGAGTTATTTTGTAGTAGTTACCTTTTATTTTTGTTGCAGGAAATAGGATTCTTGCTGACATTTTGTTTCCATTTATTGCTACTGTTTCACTCACTTTGGAAATTTTGATAATTTCTTTTGAGACATTTCCTTTTGTCATTGTCGAATGCCAGTATGTGAATGTTCAATATGCATATCCGATTATGAGCTGATGATTCTTGACTTTAACATGATTAATGTTTCCTTTATGTAGACAATATGTCATAGAGTGGAAACCCTACTCCTGCTCCAACCACAACCACAACTACAACCACAATCCTTTGGAATGCTTCTGAATTGAACAAATTCATCAACTTAATGATTGATAGTGTAAGGAATGGTCAGAAGTTCAACTCCACATTCAGTAAGGTTGGGTGGAATAACATTAAAGCAAGACTAGAAGTAACTTTCCAACGTCCATTTCGAAAAAGAGCAGTTGCGTAATAAGATGAATAAGCTACGAGGTGACTATAATAGTTCAGGCGGTTGCTCGAAACTATGGGATTTGGATGGGATTCAAATACCAGGACTGCTACAGCTGCAGATTCTGTTTGGGAAAATGCTATAAAGGTAATCCATTCCTTGAAGCAATAGTCAATGGATAAATACTTTCTTTTTTTTGCCAACAGTGTATAATATCGATTATTTTGGATTATAGGCAAATCCAAATTGGACCAAATTCCTAAAGAGTGGACTTCCATGGTGGCCAAAGTTGTTAGAGGTCTTCTCAGACTCAAGTGCTCGAGGAGATAGAGGAGTATCTCAGCAAACTGTTGGGAAGTAAAAATCCATCGACATTGATCTTGATTGTGAGGATGAGAATGATACACAATATTTTCCTGAAGATTTAGTAGGTTTGGATGATATAGAGCCTACAGATGTTGACGAAGTGGTCATTCGTTTTACAACAAAGCAGAAGCGTGATAGAACTCCCACAGATCGAAGAAAGAAGAGTACAACAAAAGTCATTACCAAATCTGCACATGACTTCAGCTCATATGTGGCCTGGAAAATGGAACGAGGGGTAGTAGTACTCCCATTTCCAGAACAGTTCTTCCAACTGTCAATAATCTAGTGGATGGAATGTACAGCATCAAAGCATGTCAGGTTTTATTGGACAACATGACAGAGTCAACAGAAGAGATGTGGGTGAAGGCTCAACAAAAGATACACAAGAGTGCTGCTTGGAGAATATCATTTGTAGAAGTTGTTGCTGAAAAAAGGATGTGGATGATTAGAGCATTGAAGTAGGATTTGGGAGTTTCTTGAAAACAATAGGTTTCTTTTTAAATTTGAGGATGACATAGATATTTGTTTGTTTGATTTTGATGGATGGTTTGATTTAAAAGTAGGATAGGGGAATTTCTTTAAGGATGACATGGATATTTCTTTGCTTGTTGATTTTGATGGATGTTTTGATTTAAAAGTAGGATATGAGAGTTTATTTGAGGATGATATGGATATTTGTTTTTTTGATTGATTTTAATGGATGATTTGGTTTAAAAGTAGGATATGGGAGTTTCTTCCATATATTGATTTGTTTACATGATTTTTTAAGGATGACATTGATATTTGTTATTGCCTTATTAATGAATGCATTTTTTCAGTTCTTATTATGTAGTATTTTGATACTCATATTCATTTATATACAAGTATGGCAATGAATCCTACCAATTTCGAAGATGATTCATCCAGTGATGATGACATCACCCTATATACATTCCAAACGTTTTTAGATTATCTTCAGATTAGAGAACTATGTATGGATAACAACTACATAGGAGTTATCATGATCGCAGAGACATTGAATGGGCATTCAAATCTATGCTACATTGAATTTAGAGTTGAGAGACATGTCTTCCTCAATCTACATGATATGATGATACATAGAGGATGGTTAGATGATAGTTGTCATATACAAGTAGATGAATAACTTGCAATTTTTGTTGTAATAGTAGTGCATGGAAGCAATACTAGACAGGTTGCAAAGAAATTTCAACGATCTGGACAGACAATTAGTGTTGTATTTCAAAAAGTGTTAAAACGCTATGGTTCAACTAGTGAATGAAACAATTAGACCACCTAATTTTGATGTGGTCTCCTCAGAGATTCAACATAACCCAAAGTTTAGCCCTTTCTTCCAGGTAACCTTTTATGATTTATGCTAAGTGCAAATATTATCAATTACTAGTTAATGAATGAATTCTAACAGATATCCATATTGTGTTTCATTTAAGATTGCATTTGTGCTATTGATGGCACTCATATTAGCTTCATAGTTCCCAGATCAGAGCAAACCCGATACAGAAATCAGAAGGCATTGATCACACAAAATGTTATGTGTGCTTATTCATTCGACATGCATTTCACATTAGTGTATGCGGGTTGGGAAGGTAGTGCAAATGATGCTTGGGTTTTTTAAGAGGCGAGATCAAATGCTACCTTATATTTTCCTCATCCTCCTCCAGGTAATTCACAACAAACAAATCACTTGTACGTTAAGTGTCTTTTTAGACTAATATACTCACTTGTATAAACGTTATCCATAATACTTGAAGGCAAGTATTATGCTGTGGACTTAGGTTACGCAAGTCAACTTGGGTATTTGATACCCTTTCGAGGAGAAAGGTATCACCTACCAGATTTTAGTGGGAAGAGAAGGGGTGCAAGAACATCGAAGGAGTTGTTCAACCACAAACATTCCTCCTTATGGAATGTTATTGAAAGAACCTTTGGTGTATTGAAAAATAGATTCAAAATCTTACAAAAAATGAAGGGTTACCGTATCGAGGACCAAACCAGCATCGTAGTTGCATGTTGTGGGCTTCACAACTACATCAAAAAACAAGCTATTAAAGATAATCTTTTTGATGAATATGGCTGTGAACAGAATGTAATTGATCAACTAAATCCTCATAATCATCAAAACTTCATTGCTCCAACTACAAGCACAAGTCAGAGAAGAGCAAGACAAATGTTAATGTTGAGGATAAATATAGCAAATCAAATGGCTATATCGAAGGGAATGCCTATGATTCCAATTGATGGACTTTGATGTTTTGATTTTAATGACTTTATGTTAGTTGCTATCATTAATGATTTTATGTTAGTTGTTAGAGTATATGTTACGTAATAAAAAACTCCATGTTCTATTTACTTATTTGACATTTAAAAAGATATTCCCTATTGAATCTCTTTCACATTGGGTTTTTTCATTTTAATCATGTATGATGTCTTCCCTTTTGTCAAAATTCTAATGGCATAACTGTAATTAATGATACATGCATAAGAAACCGTTTCTTGAAACAGAAAAATCAAACACTTTTTTGAGGTAAAAAAATTATTTCTTGGAATCGAAACGGGAGAAACCGTTTCTGCTATTTCTAGACACAGAAACGACTAAAACAAAATCAAACGGCCCCTTATTCCAATAGTTTCCATTGTTGCAATTCGATCTTAATACATATCAGTTTGTACTAGCTAGGATGGAATGTTTTGGACTATGGTGTAACTTATGCTGCGTATGCTATGCATTCTTGGTTGATAATCCTTTCAAGAAGTCATACCAAACACAAATGACAATTACTTGAGATAGTTTAGAAAGAAAGAAAAAAAAAAA
>NW_024869133.1:0-34956 GCF_013358625.1 Macadamia integrifolia
GAAACACTTATACCTTTTTCATACGATATCCGATCGAAATGAAACAAAGTACATTGGAATAGTGATTGGATGCTCTACAACTTTTCAGAAGACCCTATCATCCGACTCAACAATTTAAGAAGACCAAAATGCCCCTAGATCTTTCTAATAATGCATCTTTCTCATACCAAATTGGAATACGATGAAATTAGAACCATTGGAAAGATTTGATTTTTATCATATCATTATATAGAGAATACTTCTTTTAAAAAATTTACCTTCAGTGTCGAAATTTCTCCCGACTGTCATAAATACCGTAGCTTCTTCATATGGCGTCGGAATGCGACAAAATCAAATGCACTACAGTAGATAAATTACAATCTATCTTTTTTATGAAGAAATAGTCTTCCAAAAAAGTCATTTTCACTACTAAAAATGACCCCGAGCATAAATATGTTGATTTTATCAGTTTTGACCCAGAAACCCGCACCACCTACCATGGATGAATCAAACCACTCTATACACATAATGTGGCTATGTTATTTCATCAGTGACATTGAATGCTACCATGTCATCACTTTCATCCATGTCACCCAAACTCGCCACATCATCACCATCACGTGGTCGGGTTGCCAATAAGGATAATCATACAACAACAAGCATGACATTCCATGCACAGATCGATGGACAGTTGAAGAGGACTATCCATACCTTGGAGGACCTACTTTGAACACGTGCCTTGGATATGAGTTACAGTTGGGAAGAGCACATTTCCATTATTGAGTTCTCCTACAACAACAGTTACCAGGCCACCATCTGTATGTCTTCGTTTGAGGTATAGTATGGTAGGAAATGCCAGACACCCTTGTATTAGGACCAAGTTGGTGAACGACACATTCTAGGACTAGATTTGATATAGGCCACTAGTGAAAAGGTGAATGTGATTAGAGAAAGAATCAAGGCAGAAGAGTTATGCAGATGTCAGGAGAAAGCATATAGAGTTTAGGGTTGGAGACAAGGTATTCTTGCTGATCTCCCTGGTCAAAGGGGTGATGTGGTTCAGCAAGAAGGGAAAGCTGAGTCCTAGATTTATAGGACTGTATGATATGCTGGAAAGGATTATAATGGTAGCCTACGTAATAGTTTTATAACTAGATTTGGAGGGTACACATGAAGTCTTCTATGTATCCATGCTAAGGAAGTACATTCTCGACCCCACTCACATCTTGACTTACATACCACGTGAGTTGGATGAGGATTTTGCTACGTGGAGCATCCGAAGAAGACTAATGACTGGAAGGACCATGTTCTCCGTAATTGCACTGTTTCCTTTGTCAAGGTGAAATAGATGAAACACCCAGAATAGGAAGCATCCTAGGAATGGGTAGATGAGATGAAGAAGCAGTTCCTTGGATTGTTTAACTTACCAGGTACGTTCAATTTTGAGGATGAAATTCTTATAAGGTGGGGGAAATGTTACACTTATACCCTAACCCGGTCTAATTTAAACTGTTGTGATAGGTCTCGGACCGAAGGTGGAAAGTATAACTAGGTTTTGGCTTATGACTACCCATTGCAAAAGGGGGAGAGATGACCCCATATGCTCATATATTGCTTGTTAATCCAACTGGAGGGGATTCAGACCTTTCAATCCCAGATGGTAAGTGACTCGATAACCTACACCTGAATCTCGGCATGCACCAAAACTGTCGAAAGACTATGAGCATAGCCTAGGGTAACTATCTATGCAAGACTAGTGGGTGGATAGTGTTAGGGTAATGGCATAAGATGAGAGCTCTCTTCCCCCCTTTCCAGTGGGGAGGGGGAAAAAGGACCTGCCTAAAATTCATCCTCTCTCCTCTCTTTCTCTTTCATGAGGGAGGGGTGTGTCGTGTGTGCTTACCTGCGGGCCTCGCACTGCAGTATCACCACTTGGAGATACGTGGGAGCCTATTTCATAGGAGTATAAAATTCATCATTCGAGACGGGAATTTGATGATGGTTTAATACAGGGATCGAGATCATGCGGGCTTGGAGTCACCACCTAGGATTATAGGCCTAGGACTTGGGGATGGGCCCAATTTCTAAGAAAAGGGCCCGAGAATTAGTATGGTCCAAAGATTTAGGGTAAATGTCAGGTTGTAGAGTTGAGAAGGTGTTAGGCACCCAATCTACCTGGTTCAATTGGTCTTCCTACTTGATGCTTCAGAATAAACATTTTTCATAATTATTCCTATTCCGCATGCATGGCTAAGTTTTCACACATATATACATTGAATGAATTTAAATAACTATGTACACTAAAACAAATTTAATATAAAGTCTACATTGTGCTAATTCTATTGAGAAAATATACCTGAGCTTGACCCCTGTTTCGAGTCAAGAGGGGTGGACCCTTGATTAGCATTGGCACGGGCTGTCTTTTGAATTCTCCTGGCTCAGGGGAAGATGGTCTTGACCTCCAACTTCCTTTCTCGAGAGATGTTGATTGGACAGGGTTTTGACTAGGAACAGTTACTTTCAGATTTTGACTGTGGTATTGATTCGGCAGAGCTTCTACTAGGGATGGGCTACTTTCGGGTCTTGGTTCTTGGCTGCGATGGCACTTCGATAGAGGTTCCATAGGGGATAGGCTATGGGAGGGCTAGGTTGAGGTGGCACTCTGATAAAACTTCCACTGGGGATAGGCTGACTCTAGGGATTGAGCAACTTTGAAGGCCCGAAGAACACTTTGAATATCCGAACACTACTTCGTATCTTATAAAGATCTCTCCGAAGACTGGAAGAGCCTCAAGAGGGGATGGGAGACTAAAGGGAAATTTCTTCTATGAAAAATCTCACTAAAAGAAGGCAAATGATTGAAGAGTTTCGAAGGCTCGAAGAACACTTTGGATCTTATGAAGATCTCTCCAATGACTTGAAAAACCTTAAGGGGGGAAAGGGGAGGAGAGAGGGAAGAGCTTCTCTACCAAAGATGCTCTCTTGGAGACTTGGATCTTGCGGTGTTGTGTTGTGTAAAACCAAAGGGAGGGGGTATTTATAGGATTCTTGAACCAATGGCTAGGGAAAGGGATTTCCCTTGGCCAATGAGGGAATGAAGTGGTTTTTCTAAACTAATGGAATGAAAATATGAAAATTTGGACCAATGGGGTGGAAGATGATTTTCTTGGACTAATAGGAAAAAGGTAATTTTTTTTAGGCTAATAAGGTAAAAAGAGTCCTTTTTGGGCCAATGGGATGTTGCAGCATAGGGTATGCTAGTGGGGTAATATAAAATCCACAAGCAGGTGAAGAGAAAATCTGTTCACCCATCGGGTCAGTGGAACACAAATTTCAGCCATTGACGGCGGCACATGAGGCTGGGCAGGGGTGCACAGGGCATACATGGGTGCATAAGGTAGGCTGGACATGCACAATTCCACAGGGTTAGTAGGCAGTGGGTGCGAGGGTTGGCACATGGGGGCATACGGGGCTGGCTCGTGGGGGTGCGTAGGCTGGCACTCTGGGGCATGCGGGCTGGTAGATGGGGGCACACATGGCTAGAAGGTAGGGGCACATGGACTGACTCATAGGGGCACGTAGGTTGGCATGCGGGTGCATGAGGCATGCATGTGGACGTATGAGACAGGTGCGATGGGTGCATGCAATGTGCATGCAGAGGCTGGTTGGTTGGCTGGCCAGCATATGCAGTGTGCATGTGGGGATGGCCTACTAGCTGGCTGGTTGGCCTAAGCAGGGATGCGCTCAACTAGGTGTAAATTTCCAGGAGCGATTGCAGGAGATTTGATAGTCCAATTTTGACGTACCATATATTGTTGGAATCGTAATTTTGAGTACTATCCATCCATATGGTCATTTTGACTGATTCTTCGTATATAAAAAATCATAATTGGACCCTCTTTTCTCCCGTACTAGATTTCTAGGGTTTTTAGGTAGGTATGAAGTGTTCATGTATAGGGTTACCACAATCAATCGTCACCTCTGTTAATCAAAAGCAAGGGGTCATGTCCACGATCCGTAATTCATCATAGCCAGAGGAGGGTGACAAAATTGGGTGTCTACAGAATGCCCCTCTTTGGCCAAGGCCTATGCCAATAGCTAAAGGATAAAGAAAAGAACGACCACATTTTGTCACCCAGAGCATGTATTACCGTTATTTTGCTCATAAATGACGGAGTTGAAAAATGCAATAGGTAATATCTCTTAACTATTTTTAAGTTTGTTAGAATCTTACATGGGTTACCGATTGTAGGAAAGAAATTCACTGCTCTTCCAATCCTGTAAAAGACATTAGTACTTGATCTTTGTCTTTTCCTACGCTGGGCTTCCATGTGCCAGTCTAGGGGGTTTGGTCTCCAAGCTGGGTCTTTCGACCCAATCTGGGCTATCTGGGACCATCGGTTACAAGAAAGAAATTCGCTACTCTTTCAATCTTATAAAAGAAAAATTTGGATCCTAAATTTTCCTTGGCCAGGCTTCCATGTGCCAACCTAGGGAATTCATTAATGAGATCGGGCCACTCGGAACAGACTCAAAGATATTGGGACATCTGGGGTTAGGTTAAAATGAGATTGGGCTACCTGGGGCCTGTTTAAAATGAGATTGGGCCACCTGGGGCCGGGTAAATGAAACTGGGCCACCTTGGGTAGGTAAATGAAATTGCTTCTTTCCTTGATTTCTCTTTTGCCCCTTGATTAGGGTTCTTGATTTTGAACCAAGAGATTGGAGTCTTGAATTTTGGTTTTTGATTTGTAATCTTTTTCTTTGCTTTTGATTTGGAATCTTGCTCTTTGCTTTTAATTTGGAATTTTGCTGTTTCCTGTTGATTTGGAATTTTGCTCTTTGCTTTTGATTATTATTATTTTTTTTTGAATTCTTGACCGTAATTCTTTTCACCTACCAATGGAATTTTGACTTTTACCTTCCCCTTTTCATGTGATATAATTTTCACCTACCACATATATTTGGATTTTACCTTCCCCTCGATTTTTTTCCTTTCCACTTTTATGTGATATAATTTTCATCTACCACAAGAAATAATTTTGAACTTGGTATTTGTGGTAAGAATTTTTAATTTGCACACTGGAATTGGAATCTCAATTTTTTTTTTTGAAAACAAATTTTTAATTTTTTCCCCATAAATGGTCCCCCCTCCTGTTCATTCTCCATTCTGTTTTTTCTGAGTTGGGAACTATTTGTGAGCGAGTGAGCTTGGGTTTTCTTCAAATTTTTTTCTAAGATCTTCAGGCTTCCCTTGAAGTTCTTCATCTTCCTTTTGAAGATCTTCATAGTTCTTGAGGAAGGAGTCATTTGGAGAATTTGACATCTTTTTGGGCTTCTTTGTAAATTATGGAACTTCTTGGGGTTCTTTGTGATTTTGGGAAATATGACTGAGAGAAGAAAGAGAAAGACTTGTGGAGAGGTCCAGTTGGATTGTTGTAGGAGCTCTTCTCAAAGGGATGAGGGCCTTGCAGACTGGTACTCTGGACAGACACTTCACAATACTCAGAATCATGTCTGCAACTCAGTATGGGGCTCATGGGTAAGTCCTTACATTTTATTAATTTTCTTTATTCATTCATTATTGTTTTGCTTTCTCTTATCATTTTTTTTTGTTTGTTTTATATATATTTTTTTGTTATTAGTTTTTATTCCAGAAGCATGATGGGGGGGAGTACCACCAACCTTGGCCAGATATGGCCATCCAAACATAGTTCGGGATTGGTACAAGATGCTCCCTCACAGAGTGAAGGAGTTGGTTAACTCATCATACCTGAGTCGATTGGCTTCCATAGAGACTAGGAAGTTTAGCCCAGCATTGGCAGGGGCCCTGATGGAGTGGTGGTGGCCAAGTACTCACTCCTTCCATCTTCCTACTGGAGAGATCACTATCAGGCCCTTGTGCTTCTATGCCTTGACAGGCATACCATTTGGGGGGAGGCCATTAACCTTTCACAAGACTCTGACAGCTATGGAGTTCATGGACTTGACAGGCATAGATATCAAGGATGATCAGACATATATCTGCCTTGGCGAGATTAGTGCTTGTTAGTGGAGGGCCGGCCTGGGGTAAACCTTGGTAACATGGCACAGGTGACCCGTTCTTTCCTTCTATTAATTGTGGGTCAGTTTCTCTTTGGTGACCTCCGAGGTGGGGCAGACATTCACATGGCTACCTTCTTTCAGAATATCCGGGACATGGACACCTAGGATTGGGGTAGGGCTGCTTATGCATATTTGCTGCGGTCTCTGGATCTGTTATCATATGGAGACTGAGGTCTCAAGGGAGTGGGCTACATCCTCCAGGTGATTCCTTGTTCTTGTACTCATTTCTTTTCATTTGGTTACATTTCTTCACTTGGATTTTTCAAATCAGCCCTGGTGCTATGAGCATCTGGAGATTATGGCTCCCATACTGAAGGACCCTCAAGCATTGCCCTTTCCCATAGCTGTGAGATGGGGAGATAGCCGAGTACGTAGGGGCCGGTGACATCCTCCAGGGACCATTGCCCGTGCCCTCCTGAACGGTCTTACAAAGGTAAGTCATGCTTTGTCATTAAATTTCCTTATGTCCTGTGCCGTATTTATTTTTTCTTGAATTTGTAGGTCACTTGGAGACCATTCCATCCTCTTACATTCCCAAACTTTGATGAAGTTACTCGGGCTAGATAGTTATTAGAGAATCGAGTCCTATTCAGGGGTATATGAGCCCATGCCTGATATTTAGGAGTGAGGGTTATACCCCAATGGTCTGATATTGATACACGCTTCTCTCCTTGTCTTCCTCCACTAACCATGCATTATCCAGAGTACATTCCTAAGGACCACATCATGAGATTGGCTAGTGGAATATGGGATGATTCATTCCTTGAGCGGGATAGGGACTACAAGACTTTTCTTGAGGAAGAGATTGTTTACACCCCTCTTGCTCCTGATGGCCCAGTGGTATGTTACCCCTCCTTGAGTATCACTTTTAGTCTTCAATTCCTTTTAGTCATGATTAATGTTCTTTTAAGGGAGAACACGGCGGGTGGACCTTTATACCATTCAATCACATGTCATTGCTACTGATCCATCTCAAGCCGGACCTTCTACTAGTGCGGATGGATCCCTTAGGATAGCCACATTCTCTTCTATGGCTTCCCAGGTTGGTCATATCCCAACAAAGCCAATCCTAGCATCCCCCATCTTTTGAGGTGGAGAATAGACATATATGCTTCTCTCGGGCTGCCTATTCCAGATGATTATGTGAGTATCTAATCATCCTTTGTTTGCTTGGATTTTGACCTCCCTTGGCTGATATATTCCTTCTCAGGTGTCTCCAGAGGTCTATACTGAGATTCGGAGGATGCATCAGGGCTTGTGTGAGGTGGTGATCAACAAGGTACCTTTCCCCTTCTCTCTTTTTCTTCTTCTTTTATTACTCTTTTCTTGACCAGCTCTCATATTCCTCAGGATGAAAGGATTGTTGCTTTAGGACACCAAGTCAGCTCCTATCAGCAGGAGAATGCCCAACAGTAAGCACAGATTCAGGATCTGACCCGAAGGTTGGAAAATTCAGGATTGACACCGACGAACTCCTCACCATTCCATGAGGGTGGCCCTGAGTATGGTTCATACGAGGAATTTGACTCTTAGGGATCTATTCTTGTAGTTCCTGCAAGCATAAACACATGTATATCTTATTTTTCTTCTCTTTCCCTCCCCCTGTTTGTTCATTTTTTTTTATTTTAGCATTTTATGAATGGAAACCTATCTTTGGCACAAAGGAAATTTCATTTTATTTATGGTTTGGAACGTTTAGGAATAATTAATTCCACAACTCAAGTCTTCACTAGGATAATTGGGATAACATGAAAATCCAAATATTTCCTCATTTTACTACCAAGTGAATTACAAGAAAAAAACTTTCCTACCATAAACGAGATAGATAGGTAACAATATAGGGAGACAATTCTTGGGGTGGGTAAAAGTTCATCAACTCCTCGGGGTCATCTGTTTTTAGTCCATACCATTGGCTGATATACATAGGTAAGTAAAAGGACATGTGAGTTAATCCCATCAACCTGACGTAGTTGTATCCAAGGGTCTTCATCAGAAAATCCTCTTGTGACTTCCCTGGACATCTTCATGCAATATCCTTTGTAGTTCTTCCTTATAGGTACTCTTTCCAATCAACAATGAGCTTGAATTCCGAGGCCTCCCTCCTTTCCTAGTAGCAAAGAGCTTCGAGTTGGCATTCTTTCAATGGCCCTAGTCAACTTCAGTTTCTCAAGGAGCCAAATCTAAAAAATTGCAGGACTTCCTTGATACCTATCAAGTCCGAATCTATGGCTATGGCTCATGTCATCAAATCCCTCGAGCATTTTTGCAAGGACCTTAGGGATGATATCACCTCCTTTTTTCAATTGCTTTATCACTTCTATTAGAACAAGTGGTGCACCATGTTTGGGAGTTCAGAGAACATAGCGAGCTATTATACAAAGTAGATAAGCATCATGTGATCTTTGTTGATGGATTGCTCCCAATGAAAGATACTTAGCAAAGATCTTGACTACCTTTAGAATGTCAATCTTCCCATATCTAACGAATTGTTTCACTCCCTCCTCCTTCCATCTGAAGAAATCCTAAATTTTCTCTGATTAATCTTTCTTCAAAGATGGTTGTATTAACCTATCCTTGGGTGGAGATAGCATACAAACTCAGAATTCTTTAAGAGTCGGGCAGATCTCAACTAATCCAAACCAAAATACATAAAGATTGGTATTCTAGTGTTGAGGCACTCGTTAGAGTATGTGGTGATGTAGTTTTACACACCCGATCCGATTGAGCATCGACATATTCATGAATTCTAGCAGTCCTGGTGCCCTCATGTTTATGTCCAAGGTCCATTTTCTCGATGTCTCATCCAATGAGTCCATGAATTTTCCTACAAACATCACAAACAAAAGGGAATACGATGATTTACCAAGTATCACTCATTAGCTATTAACACAACCAAACCTTCACCACTGTTGCATCAAATAATTTTTTTTTGACTAATCAAGGATGGGGAATGAACTGGCCTTGACATACTGGTGTTAGGTGGTGACTTTTGGGAGATGGTATTCTGGATAAGAATTTAGAGGACCATAGACTGATGACGGATGTCTAATGGCCTTGCATGCCAAATGACGATTCTTGGGGGACACAAACTATGATGATCTTTAGGATACTTTGATTGTCAATCTAGGAACCAATTTATTACCTTGAGATGGTTGAGACCGCACTTGCACATATCAAGTTACCTACGTATCCCTTGAGAGAAATTAGGTCTACCGTAGTACAGGCTATTCACCCTATTCAACATAAAAGTTCTTGAGTTGATCCATGTTGACCAATCCGGATATTTCTTTGCCGTTGTGGTCTATGAGTTTCACAACCTTGCCTAGTAGAATCTCTTTGACAGTGAATGGGCCACTCCAGTTGGGCTTGAATTTTCCTCTTAGGTTATGAATCGAGGCTCTTTGTTCTCGAAGAACAAGTTCACCCTCTTCTATGTGACAGAGCTTCATATTCTTATTGAAGGCCTTTGCCATTCTTAGTTGATATTTCTTTAGGTTGTCCATGGCTTTCATCAGCCTCTCGTCAAGAAAGTTGAGCTCGTCATGTCTGGCCTTCACCCATTCTCCTTTAGGTAATTGACTATCAAGAAGCACTCTCAGGGATGGTACTAGGATTTCTACGGGTAGAACTGCCTCAACGCCATATACCAAAAGGGGTTGCCCCTGTCGAGGATAGTATAGAAGTCCGATGTGCCCACAAAGGCAATGGTAGCTTATTCGCCCAATCCTTGTGTGTCTCAGCCATTTTCTGTAAGATCACCTTAATATTCTTGTTAGCTGCTTCTATTGCCCCATTGGTCTATGACTTGTAAGTGGTAGAGTGATGCCTTTTGATACTGAACTTAGTGTAGATCTTATCAGTTTTGCCCCAGAAATGGGATCCCTGATCCTATATCAACTCTTGAGGTACTCTATATCAGAAAATGATATTTTCTTGGATGAATTTTACCAACTTAGCGGATGTGAGGACAGCATATGATTGAGCTTTCACCCACTTGGTAAAGTAATCAATGGCTACCAAGATGAACTCATAGCCATTGGATGCTTTGGGGTTAATCTTCCCAATGATGTCAATGCCCCAAGTAGAGAATGGCTAAGGAGAACTGAGTGAGTGCAATTCCGTTGGAGGTATATGTATGCTACTGGAGAATATCTGACATTTGTGATATTTCTTGACAAAACTCATGCAGTCTGCTTCCATTGTGTTCTAATAGTATCCTAGCCTAAGAATCTTCTTAGCAAGCATCTTGGCATTCATATGGGGTCCACGGAGGTCTTGATGAATTTCCTCTATGATGGTTGTAGCTTGTTCTTCATGCACACATAACAACTATATTCCATTATAGGACCTCTTGTACAACAAGTCTTCTTGAAGGATAAACTGGGTGGCATATCTACTCAGAAATTTATTTCTCTTTTAGTTGCTTCAATCAAGTACTTCCTTTCTCTGATGAAATCCACTATGTGAGTGAACCAAGACCGACCATCTATGGTGAGAGAGTTCACCGAGTTCTGATAAATGGGCCTACTTCTTTGTTCCACTAAGAATGGTCGGACTCTAGCCATAGGGTTGCATTCTACTATGGAAGCCAAGGTTGCAAGGGCATCGGCTAACCGGTTGTTGTCCCTTTGGAAATATTCAAACGAGATCTTTTCAAAGTGTCCGATCACTTCATCCATATGTTCTTAATACGGCTTTAACTTCTCATCTATGGTCTTCCACTTCCCTTACGTTTGACAGATGACAATGGATGAATCACCATATACTTTGATCCTTTTTACCCCAATGGTCAAGGCAGTTTCGAGTCCCAAGGCACAAGATTCATATTCAGTAATGTTGTTGGTACATGGGAAGTCGAGGTAAAATGATGAAGGAAAATAAAGACGTTAGGAGTGACAAACATATTCTCGCATCACACCCCTTTTGATTAGTTGCTCCATCAAAGAATAACTACCATTCATTAGCCACATCTTCTTCTTCTATTGCTGTGATTTCTTCATCGGGAGAGGCATCATCCAGGGCTCTTCCATCTTCCATAAGGTGGGCAGCCAAATGGTCAACTATAACTTGCCCTTTAATGGATTTTTGAGCAACATAGGTGATGTCAATCTCTGATAACAACAACAACCATCGAGCCATCCTTCTTGTTAGAGCTGGTTTCTCAAAGAGGTACTTAATTGGGTCCATCCTTGAGATCAAACATACCGGATAAGCTACCATATAGTGTCACAACCTTTTTGTTGCCCAGATTAGTGCGGCACAAGTTCTTTCCAAAGATGTATACCGAGTCTCATATTCCAAGAATTTTTTACTGAGCTAATATATGGCATGCTTTACCCCCTTCTCTGTCTCCTTTTGTCCTAGCAATGAGCCCATAGAATGTTCTTTTACTGATAAGTACAATAGAAGGGGTTCTCCATCCACCAATGACACTAATACTGGCGGGTTTATAAGGTACCCTTTGATCTTATCAAAAGCTTGTTGGCATTGGTCATTCCATTCTATGGGCTTAGCAACTTGAAGATTAGTTCGTAGATCATAGTCAACTGAGCTATGAACCTGCTGATATACTGGATGTGACCCAAAAATTCTTGTATCTGCTTCTCAGTCTGAGGTGTGGGCATTTCCTGAATTGCCTTGATCTTGATAGGTTCGACTTCGATGCCTCTTTCACTCACCAAGAAACCTAACAACTTTCCTGCTGTCGCCCTGAATACACACTTCTAAGGGTTCAACTTTAGTTGATACTTCTTGATCCTTTCAAAGAATCGCCTTAGTGCGGGAATTTTCCCCTGTCGATCTTTTGACTTCACTATCATATCATTCACTTAGACTTCCACATATTTGTTCATCATGTCTTGCAATATGTCCGTAACTGCTCTTTGATAAGTTGCCCCAGCATTCTACAGTCCAAAAGGCATCACCTTGTAACAATTGGTTCCCCATGGAGTGGTGGAGGCTGTCTTCTTATGATCCTCGGGGTTCATGCTCACGTGGTTATATCCTGAGAATCCATCCATGAATAATAACAAGGCATGCCCCTCTGTGTTGTCCACCAATATATCAATGTGAGGTAATGGGAAGTCATCTTTAGGGCTTACCTTGTTAAGATCTCTGAAGTCTACGCACATCCGTACCTTGCCATCTTTCTTTGGTACCAGTACAATATTGACCAACCATTTAGGGTATTTTACCACTTGTAAGAACCCAGCATTCTATTGCTTTACTACTTCTTTCCTGATCTTTTTACTCCATTCTGGATGCATCCTTCTAAGCTTTTGCTTGACTAGCTTTGCCCTAGGGTAGGTCGGCAATTGATGTTGCACAATGTTGGGGTCGATACCAAGCATATCCTCATAAGACCAAGCAAAGACCTTAGGAATTCCTTCAGAAGACTCATCATTTGTTCTACATCTTTGATATCAAGGGTAGTGCCAATTTTTACCTCTCGAAGGCATTGGTCGGTTCCTAGATTAATAACCCAAGTATCCTCATGGATGGGTTGGGCTTTCCTTGGTTTTCATTGTTTTATTAACTCTTGATATTTATTAAGATCATCATCTGAAAAAGGAGGCAAGTCTTACTCGGAATCAAAAATTTCATTTATGAAAGGAGTAACAAACTTGACATACACGGACTTTGGGCTCTCCTTAAGAGGGAAGGCTGACATGAAATCATAAACGGAAGACTCAATAGCTAACTCGATAACTAGCTTGATGCTTTTATCAATAGTATTCAGGGTGGTTGACTTAGTAGCACGAGTAAACTTGAAGTCTTCTCCAATGTTTGTCCAGTTTAGGAGTGGGTTGATGGCTCAGTGGATGAGCAGATGTGCAAGGGACCTTCTTCTTCTTCTAGAAAAGTCATCACTATCTCTTCAAGGGTGTTGACATCAGATACTTATTTCTTCACAAAGATGAGCTGACCTAACTTGTATTCTCTAAAGCCAAACTTCTTGATGGGTGTGGATTGCTGGAGACTGCTCAATCCTCTTTCTATGAAGTCCAATTTTTCAAGCCTACTGATTAAAGCCATCCCTGCTCCTCAGTCACATTTCTAACCACCATCATGGATCTTCCCATTGCAATTGATTCAGGCACAGTGCATGCAGGCCATCATCCTTTGTGCTCTCCTTTGCTTTGCATAAGTGCTTCTTCCTCTGAAAGGCCTAAGCTTGAGCTCATGTAACTCCTGAGCTCGTGGTTTTTTGTATAAAGGAATATATGTGACTTTTCAGATCCATGGGAAGTTGTAAACTCTAGAAGAGTCTTATCTTCTTTGCCCATTCCCTCTTCAAGAGTACTCGGGCACTTAGCAATTCCTTTGACCAGATCAGTGTTGTAGGGTTGTTAGAGGATAACCCATCTTCAATCAGCACTACTTCCACTTTTCCAATGATGCAACTATCTTCATCATTTTCTTTGGCTAGCATTTGCTGTTGTTCTACCTCGTGAGTTATCCAGTAGAACTAATCGTGAAAGAATACTTCAAACCCTTGTTGCATCTTTGTGGCGGTTTCATCATACCATAGCTCAACATTTCTGCAAAAGGAAAAATTCTCTCCTTCCCTTATGAAGTACCCATTGAGAGTGGGGTAGTAAGAGGCAAAGATTTTCCTTGACATCCTTAGTACCTTCTACCCTTTGCTGCCATTCTAGCTCCTTGATCCAGGGTTTTGAGGAATGTACCGAAGACCGCTCCTTCCTTTGCTAACCACAGGAGTAGGTAATTTTGAAATACCCTGATGATACTTCCCCAATCCCATCCCTGGAAAGTATTGTATGTTTCTCATCATCTGATTCACCAGAGGCTCCATATAGCTTCATAGTTAACCATAATCTTTTCATCTAGCAATTCCTTGGTGAGTGCTACATAAGTTTTCTCTATCTCAAAATCACTATGTTGAACTTCCTAGTCTTGTTCTTCTCCATTTTCAATATTGGCTAAGGTGTTCACCACTTCAGGATCCCCAGCTACTGTAATCACCTTCCCTTCATGAATGAATTTCATTTTCTGATAGAGACTAGAGGACACTGTCTTCACATGGTGTAACCAAGGCCTTCTCAAGAGCATGTTGAATGATACCGGTATATCAATGATCTGGAAATCAATATCAAACTTCACTAGGCCAACTATTACGGCGATGGTGAGGATGCCAAGGATTTTCCTCTTGGTGTTATCATATGCCTATATGGTTTGGTTTGGTTTGATGACCTCATCTCTTCCAGGTTAATTCCAATACTCTTCGTTGATTTTAAGGGTAGAATATTTAAAGTGGACCCGTTGTCAATGAGAACCTAGGGAACCACCTTGTCAAGACATTCTACCATAATGTGTAGAGCTTTATTGTGCTGAGCTCCTTTGGGGAGTTCAGAGTCTGAGAAAATCAATGAATGTACCGTATATGTTGCCCCTATGATGTGCGAGAGGTGTACCGGATCTATTTCGATTGGAACTTGCACATTAGTGAGAGACTTCAAGACTACTTCACAGTGTGTAGGGGAAGTCATCAACAATCCGCAAATATAGACATTAGCTTGGGACTTCTTGAGCTGGGCCAAGATTGGATTCTTCAGTTCTTTCTTTAAGCCACTGGTTCCTGCCTCATTAGTTCTTGACTGTTCTATGGCTAGGGCCTTGCCCTTGTAGTCTCTTCCACTTTGAGTTTCCATCACATTGGCAGGTTTCTTCACGATGATCTCCGTAGGGTAACACTCTTCATCATCACTATTTGCTATGGTAATGATTCCTACCATGGGATCATCCTCTTCTTCCTATTCTTCTTCCCTACTTGGGTGGGAAGTTGAGGTCCTCCACGAATGTCAAGGGCCTTGGCTCGCACTTTCATGACTGGATTAGAAAGCCGCACAACTGCTATATCTATCATCTGCAATGGTGGAATGTCCCCCTATTTTTTCAAGGATTATCAACTGCTCAGTGTAGCAATGTTCACTGATGGCGACTTCACCTAACATTTGATCAATCTCATCAACCTTGAGTTTGATGTCAACCAAAAGATTATAAACATAAGCCATGTGTTCTGTTATAGGATTTGCTTCACCTTCAACAGTGATCTTATACCCTTCACTATCTTCTGAATCCGATGCCGGATCTTCCCCTTCCATACGGATCGTGAGTGCCAACTAAATAGCATCTGTAGGATCAACCATCGGGTCATCCTCTCCGATAGCATATACAGAATATCCTCTGGGATCCCTGAGTGAATAATATCCAGACTCATCATCTTCATTATTGTCCCAAGGTCCCTAGTAATCATCCGAGTCTAGGAACTCATCATCGTCTTGAGAATCAGAGTCATCTCCATCATTCTCATCCTTACTTTCGTCCTCATCACCGTCGTCATCATCCTCTTCTTCGTTGATTTCCCCCTCACTTGGTTCTTCATCAAATTCCTCTTGACCATCAAAATCCACCACATCCAAACGTTCGTAGTATTTAGAGTGTTTGTGTGAACACCCAATTTTGTCACCCTCCTCCGGCTATGATGAAATGCGGATTTTGGATGTGACTTTCAACTTTCGATAAACTAAGATGATGATTGACTAAGAAAACCCAAAAACATTCCCCACCTATCTGAAAACCCTGGAAACCCCCACGTGGGAGAGAAGAGGGTCCAAATTTGAATTTTTATATATAAAGGAATCTGGTCAAAATGATCATATAGATGGATAATGCTCAAAATAAGATTTCAACGATATATGGCCCACTAAAATCGAACCATTGGATCTCCCGTAATCATTGCCAAAAAATTACATTTTCCCATACGTATGCGACGCACACTGGTAAGCTACTGGAAACCTAGAAAAATTCCCTACCTACCCAAATACCCTAACTTCATCCCCTATCTAAAAACCCTAGAAACCCCTGCACGAGAGAGAAGAGGGTCCAAATTTGACTTTTTTATATATGATGGAATCTAGTCAAGATGACTGTACAGATGGATAGTGCTTAGAAATATGATTCCGATGATATATGGCATGTCAAAATCGGACCGTTGGATCTCCCACAATTGTCACCAGAAAATTCCATGTTCGCGTACTCGCTATGCGTAGACCTATGCACACACATGCTGCGCTCGTTGGCTGCTGCCAGCACCCCTGCCTGCTACTACTCGTGCCTCCTTCTTGCTGCTGTGACCACCCTATGCTGCACACCTCGCGCATGCACTGGCCAGCCCGTGCACAACTACAGGCCAGCCTGTGCACTGTGTCTGCCCATCCTTGCCCTATGCATGCCTAGCCCGTGTACTGTGCCTGCCCAGTCTATGCACATTGCCTGCCCATCCTTGCGCCATGCCTGCCCTCCTGTGCATCCAGGCCTGTTATTCCCTATGCATTTCAACCCAACTTTGTGTGTCACCATCAACAGTCGGGATTTACATTCCACTGGCCTGACAGGTGAAGAAATTTTCTCTTCACCCATTTTTACGTATGCACTACTCCACTAGCATATCCTATGCCATAATCTCCTATTAGTCTAAAAACCCACTTTTTACCCATTGGCTAAAAATTCTCTCTCCTCCCATTTGTCCAAAAACCCATTTTTACCCATTGGTTAAAAATTCTCTCTCCTCCCTGTTGGACCAGAAATCCTATAAATACCCCCTCCTTTGGATTTAACACACCAAGATCACAACCCCATAACCACCCTTAGGAAGTGAAGCTTTGCCCTCTCTCCTCCTCCCCTCCCCCTTTGAGTTTCTTTGGGTCTTCAGAGCTATCTTCGTCAAGATCCAAAATTTTATTCAGATCATCGAAGTGTTCTTCGAGATTTTAAAGATCTTCAATCCAAGTTTGTAATTCAATCCATTTTTTTTTCCAAAAATGGCATATTTTTAGCCTCCCCCTTTGAGTGTTCTTGATCTTTTCCAAAAGTAGAAATCCCTCCCCCTTTGAGGTTCTTCGGGTCTATGAAGAGATCTTTGTCAAGATTTGGAGTTCTGCTCGGATCTTCAACGTGCTGTTCAGGGCATTGGGGATCTTCAATCCATTACTTTCCAAAAATATCAGTTCTTAGTGAAAGCTTTGTCCGAGTGCCCTTGGAAGCTTTTCAGAAATATCCATTCCCACCAGAAGCTCTGCCAAAGTGCCACCTCAGCCTAGCCCTCCCCTAGCCTATCCCCAATGGACGATTTACCAAAGTACCACCTCAGCTTAGCCCTCCTATAGCCTATCCCTAGTGGAAGCTCTGTCAAAGTTCCACCTCATCTGAAGCCCAAAAATAGCCTTCCCTATCCGAAGCCCTGTCCGAATCCAAATTCGGAAATAACCTTCCCTAGCCGAAGCTTTGTATGAATCCAAATCCGAAAGTAATCATTCCTAGCCAAAACTCTGCTTGAATATCATCACAATCAAAATCTCTTGAGAAAGAAAGTTGGAGGTTAAGACCATCTTCCCCTAAGCCAGGAGAATCCGAAAGATAGTTTGAACCAGTACTAATTATAGGCACACCCCTCTTGACCCAAAACAGAGGTTAAGTTCAGGTACAGTTTCTTAACTGAATTGTCTAGACCTTGTTTTAATGTACATAGTTGTTTAAATTCAGTCAATGTATATATATGTGATAACTTAGCCATACATGTGGAATAGGAATAATTATGGAAAATGTTCGTTCTTAAGCATCTAGCATGAAGACCGGTTGAACCGGGTAGATTGGGTGCCTAACAGCTTCCCAATTATCCAACCTAACACTTACCCTAAATCTCTAGACCAGACCAACTTTCGGGCCCTTTTCTCAAAAATTGAGCCCACCCCCAGGTCTTAGGCCCATAATCCTAGGTGGTAACCCAAACATTTTGTATGATCCCGATCCTCATATAGGACCATCATCAAACGTCCATCTAGAATGATGAACTTTACTCTCTTGCAAAATAGGCTTCCATGTATCTCTGAGCGGCGATACAACAATGTAGGACTCAAAAGCAAAGCACACATAACACACCCCTCCCTCATGAAAGAGAAGGAGAGGAGAGAGGACAGAATGGATGCAAGTTCTTTTCCCCCCAGGGGAAAAGGGACATCTCATCATTCTTCGACCACTACCCTCATAGTGGCGACTTCACTGGGGAAAAATGTTAAGCTTCTGATACTAGAAGCTACCTTTAAATGCAAGAACATTTTCCACCACATTTGTTTGAAAATGAGTTTGGCAACCCAATATTTGTAGTTGTATTCGCTAACCCCACCATGTATCGTGCTCGAAGTGAAATCATTTGGCGAGGGACTCCTTGTCATGTTCGCACCCTCGGGGAGGTCAGTACATGTCATGGAAAGTACTCTAAGAGCAAATGATACCCACCTCCTATACAAGGGTGTGGGGTATTATTAAATGGTGAGGATGTTTGTAATTTTGCCAGCACCCTCAAGGAGGTCCGTGCACTTTATGACGTTTTGAGATCGAATAATGATATTCTTACATTACACTTTTGCACATAATCACTCACGGTTCCACCACCCCGTGGCCAGTTGCTTTAACCTCATGTATAGTCATGAGTAATGGGCAAGGAAGTCACCCTCTTGATCTCATATCCATGGGTATATCAAAAGGATCACGTACCTTGCGTATATAGATCCTGTCAAGGAAGACTTATCGGTCCTATTGCATCCACTGCATACTCGCATCATGTAGGAAATAGATGGAGAATGCTAGGAACTCCACAAGCTGATTTGTAGAATTTTTTTACGGTCTTGAAATTGAATATTCCTATAATATGTTATAGTCATAAAGAAATGCTCTCCTAAGTGGGTTTCGAATAAAAGGGTTCTTTCCTCCTTAGAAATGAAATATGGATGATTTGGCATACACGATCCGGGCTGACTTCTGTTAAAGTCCCACAAAATGCCAAATTATCTAAAAGACCCAAGAAAACTAGGAGGAAGGTCACCTAGTGGGCTAAGATTAAGGAAATCATGACTTTATTGGCAAAGAATGTATTAATAGGTATGTTTTGGTCAAGCCATTGTTATGAATCTCCCACTTAAGGCATTGAGTGGAATAGGGGCATCAACCCCTATCCACTCCATACCACCAAGTGGACTAACTTTGGATGGATCATTGGTTGTTAATCTAGTGAATGTGTGAACAAGGGGTTGGGAATTCAAGAATCCTAAAATAAACCATTTTTAGTTCAGGCACAATTCCGTAACTCAAGTATTCTCCGTGGTCTATTTGGACACGTCAGGATAATCGGTTGACTCGCCTAAGTCTAGTGTCACCCCCGTCGTCTCTCCAAGATTTTCTATCGCTAAGTGATTACAACCCAATTAGCATGGATCCACACAACCCCAAATCACCCGAGCAAGCATGGGTCCATCCCGTAGAGAATTTGCAGATAGAGATGGTTGAAGTTAAGAGAGGGATAGCTCAGATATTGCATGCACTCCAAAACCCTCCTAGAGCTGATCCCAGGACTAAGCTGGCACCGACTACATGAGATTTGTAATAGAATGGAGCTACAGGTTATCATGGGAACTCTTTTCGAGTTGACTCAGGAGAACCAGAGTAAGTCAGACCAACCGGTTAAAGAGGATCTTCACCTACTAGTCCCAATGGCCAATGAGGGGCCTATTCTAGGGTCCCTCATCCTAGGGTAGTGAATGAAGATGAAGAAGAGGAATTTGTGGCATACGTCTGAATGAAACCTCCAAAAATGGAGAGAGAAAGGAAAGTTAGGAAGTAATTAGAAAAATTGGAAAATATACTCCGAGCAGGGAAAAGTTTGGAAAGCCAAATAATGGTTTCAGATAAAATGAGTTTCTTTTCAAGGGTAAGGATTCCCAAGAAATTTAAGTGGCAGACTGACAAGATTGATGGGTCAGGAGACCCCAAAGCTCATGTCAAAGTCTTCCTTAGCATCACTAAGTCATGGCAACTTGCAGATAACTAGATGGGGCAAGCCTTCATGTTAACCCTATTAGAACCTACACTGAGGTGGTGCACATAGTTAGAGTCATCCCAAACTCAAAATTGGACAACAGTGGTGAAAGCCTTCACCAAGCAGTACTCCTACAATACCAAGGTGGATGTGAAACATCGGGAGCTTGAGACATTGAGACAATAGTCTAGAGAAGGATTCACCACCTTCTTGATGAGGTTTAGGGATAAGGCCTCCAAGATGGCAGATTGGCCTTCAGAAGCAGAGCAGGTGGAGATGTTGATTGAGAACTTATCAAAGCCTTATTATGATGTCCTCTATTACCACATCTACAGAATTTTGATGCCCTAATAGCCACCGGCACCCGTGTGGAAAACAAAATCCTAAGGGTACCTCAGTATTAAGGATCCTCCCAAGATGTAGGGAAGAATACCCGAGTCCGATGTGGAAAGGGTTTGGAAACTAATATGGTGAGTGCAATTTAGCAGTTAGTCTCACCAGCCACTTCTTCACAGCCATATGTAATATAAGCAGATGCATCCAAGAAGGTAGTTTTCTGATTTGGGAATGCCCATGATAGTAGTATATGAGAAGTTAAAGAAACAAGGATTGCTAGGGATAGTGGCTTTAAGAGTGATCAACAACCCTCCTCTAGCTTGGTATAGGGATCATGAATATTGTGCTTACCACACTCAGAAGGGGCACAACACTAAAAGATGCTTGGGCTTACAACATACAATTCAGGACTTGGTAGACAGCGGAACCATTGAGGTTAAGGTGAAGCAACCTCCCAATGGCAATACCAATCCACTCCCTGATTATGTGAACAATCTAGATGATGAAGCCACAGAGAGTGATCCCACTCAACTCATTGTACCCAGAACTCAAAAGAATCACATGAATGCTCATGCTTATAGGAAAATCATGAATCAAAGGGCCAAAGCCATGAGGACCCCCAAAAGAAGAGAATCATTAGAAGAAGAATCAGAAGATCGAACTCCCACCGTTCATCCTTCCTCATCAATAGAAGAATCCACCATACCATATTACCAACCTCCACTATACCTCCCACCTTCACCATATTATCAACCTTTGCTATATCATCAACCTTCCCCCCACCATCAAGGAGAAGGAATTTCCTCATCCTATCACCCCCAATCTTCATATCTTACCTCTCACATTACATCATCTTCATACCATTCCACTTCATATCCCTCATCACCCTCATACCAATCTCATTCTCAAGGTTCGGTATATAACCCAAAAGAAGGATGGATAGACGGGTGCAATTGGAAGGATATGCTTGCACCACCAGACTCCCCAAAGATGACTTCATCAACAGGGTTAGTGAATGCATAAGGGGAAGACCAGGAGGGTGATACCACTTCTCTAATTCAGTCCACTATATCTTCAAAGGACAATCCAGAGGTAATCGAAGAGATTACAGATGATCTTTACAGAGCAGTAACCGCATTGGCCATAGGGGAACAGATCAAAGAGCACACCTCCCTAACCCATATAGGGAGTGGCGCAGAGGATGATGAGTCAGGTCTGATCCAACATCAAACCAATGATCTCAAGTCTAACCCTGCGAAAATCTTTTGGTCTATATGCTCTGAATACTATGAGCTTTTGGATGTAGGAGAATTTAATGATCAAGAGGAATTTGATAGAAAACCAAGTGAGGGGGAAATCAGTGAAGAAGAGGATGATGATGATGATGATGAAGACGAGAATGAGGATGAGAATGATGGAGATAACTCTGATTCTTAAGAGGATGATGAGTATCCAGAATGAGATGACTACTAAGGGCCTTGGTACAATGATAATAATAATGAGTCAGAATATTACTCACCAGATCATAAGACATGTTTCTCAATCTATGCTATCGGTGGTGATGACCAAATAGTTGATCCAACAGGTGGCATTCAGTCTTCCCTCTGCAAAGGAGGAGATGATTCTACATCAGATTTAAAAAATGATGAGGAATCTAGAGAGGTGACATAAGTTTATATGGACAAACGGAACTCCGCATTAGAAATGGAAGAAAAGCTGTGTGAAGTGTACTCGAGCACATTGAGGATGCAGGAAAGAGTGGAAAAAATTGACAACATACTGGGTGAAGTAACTATCGGTGATCATTATTACCATAAGCAGTTAGATGATCTGGAGGAAATAGGGCCAGACGACACATTCACAGAGGTAGTAGACACTACATTCCAATAACTTTCCAATGCAGTAAAAAAGTTACGAGCTAGGGTTGTGGATATTTATGGAGGACCTCGACTTCCCACCCCAAGCAGGGAGGGAGAATCAAAACAAGTGGATGATCCCATGATAGGGATAATCACCATAACAAATAGTGATGATGAAGATTGTTATCCCATAGAGATTATTATAAAGAAACCTATCAAAGTGATGGAAACTAGAAGTGGAAGAGACTATAAGGGCAAGGCTCTAGCAGTGGAATAGTCAAGGACTAGTGAGGCCGGAACCAATAGCTTGAAAACAGAACCTGAGAATCTAGTCCTAGCTCAACTCAAGAAGTCTTAGGCTAACATCTCAATTTGGGGATTGTTGATAGCATCCCCCACACACCGTGAAGTAGTTTTAAAGTCTCTCACCAATGTACAGGTGCCAATCGAGATAAATCCAGCACATCTCGCACATATAGTAGGGGTAAACTATGCAGTACAATCCTTGATGTTCTCAAATTTAGAGCTTCCCAAAGGGGTCCAGCACAATCGAGCTCTCCATATCACGGTAGAATGCCTTGACAAGGTGGTTTCCCAGGTTCTTGTTGACAACGGGTCCACTTTGAATGTGCTACCTTTGAGATCTGCGAAGAGTATTGGCATCAACCTAGAAGAAATGAGGCCGACTACGCAAACCATATGGGCATATGACAATAATAAGAGGAAAATCCTTGGCATCCTTACCCTTGCCATAAAGATTGGCCCGGTGAAGTTTGATATTGATTTCCAAGTCGTTGATATATCGGCAACTTTTAACATGCTCTTGGGAAGGCCTTGGTTGCTTAATGCAAAGGTAGCTTCCTCTAGTCTCCATCAAAAAATGAAGTTCATCAACGAAGGAAAGGTGTTCACGGTAGCCAGAGATCCCGAGGTGGTTAACACCTTAGCTAATATTGAAAATGGAGAAGAACAAGACCAAGAAGTTCAACTAACTAGTTTTGAGTTAGATACAACTTGTGTAGCCACTGCCAAAGAAGTTCCAAATGAGGAAATCCTGGCTAACTATGAAGCCATCTAGAGTCTACCAGTGAATCAAATGATGAAGAATATGTAATATTTTCCTGGCATGGGACTAGGGAACTATCATCAAGGAGTTCCAAAGTAACCTAGTTTGGCAGTGAACAAAGGAAAGAATGGTCTCGGGTACACTTCTCCAACCACCAAGGGACAGAAAGTGCTAAGGATGACTAGAAAGATCTCTGTCTCTTACTACCCTGCTCTCAATAGGTACTTTGTAAAAGAAGAAGAGGACTTCCCTTTTTGCGGTAATGTGGAACCATGGTTTGATGAAATTGCCACAAAGATGCAACTAGGATTTGAAGTATTTTTCCAAGAAGAGTTCGATTGGGTGACTCATGAAGTGGAACAATAGAAAATGCTAGTTGAGAAAAGTAATTAAGACAGTTGCATCATCGGGATAGCAAAAATTGGATTGATTGAGATTGGGTTTTCCTTGGATAGCCCTACGACATTGATCTGATCAAAGGAGGCACCAAGTCCTCTATTCCTCCTGAAAAGAGAATGGGAAAAGAAGATAAGGCTCACCTGGAGTCTACCGCTTCCCATTCATTTGAAAAGCTACATTTGCTCTCTCCTATAAGAACCAAAAGCCCAAGAGCTACATGAGCTCAAGCCTCATCCTTTCAGAGGAAGAAGTGCATATGCAAAGTAAAGAAGAGAACAAAAAATGATGGTTTCTATGTACTGTGCTCGAATCAACTGCAATGGGAAGGTCCATGACGGTGGTCAAAGATTTGACTGAGGCACTGGGATGGCATCCCTTAACAGGCTTGAAAAGATGGGCTTTATAGAAAAAGGATTGAGCAGTCTCCACCAATCCTCACCCCTAAAAAATTATGGTTTTTGAGAGTACAAGGTTGATCAGCTGGTATTTGTGAAGAAGAAGGCACCTATCCAGAGGAACCACTGCACCATTAAAGAAATAGCAGCAACTTTTTTCAGAAGGAGAAGAATGCCCCTTGCCACACCTCCTCATCCATCGAGCCATCGAACCACTCCTGAACTGGACAAGCATTGGAGAAAACTTCAAGATTGCTCATGCTATTGAGTCAACTAGCCTAAATACCCCTAATGAAATCATCAAGCCAGTTATCAAGTCTGTAGTCGAGTCTGTTGTTTATGATTTTTTGTCGACCTCCCCTCTCGAGGAGAGTCCAGAACCCTTGTATGTCAAGTCTGCTACTCCTTCTTTCATGAATGAAAATTTTGATTCAAAGTATGACTTGCCTCCTTTTTCTGATGATGATCTTCATAAATATCAAGAATCAATAAAACAATGCAAACCAAAGAAAGCCCAACCCATCCGTGAGGAGACTTGGGTTATTAATCTAGGAACCAACCAATGCCTTGTGAGGCAGTGGAATGCAAGGTTTTTACAAGTAGTGAAATACCCCCAATGGTTGGCCAACATAGTACCAGTACCAAAGAAAGATGGCATGATACAAATGTGCGTGGACTTCCGCTATCTTAACAAAGTAGGCCCTAAAGATGACTTCCCATTACCTCACATTGATGTATTAGTGGATGATATGGCGGGCCATGCTTTGTTATCATTTATGGATGGATTCTCGGGATACAACCAAATAAGTATGCACCTAGAAGATCATGAGAAGACAACCTTCACCATTTCATGGGGAACCTATTGTTACAAGGTGATGCCTTTTGGATTGAAGAATGCTAGGGCAACTTATCTGAGAGAAGAAACGACCATATTACATAACATGATGAACAAAGATGTGGAGGTCTATATGGATGATATGATAGTGAAGTCAAAAGATCGGCAGGGGCATAGTCCTAAGCTAAGGCGATTCTTTGAAAGAATCAAGAAGTATCAACTAAAGTTGAATCCTCAGAAGTGTGTATTCGAGGCAACAGAAGGAAATTTGTTCGGTTTTTTGATGAGTGAAAGAGGCATTGAGGTCAACCCTGTCAAGATCAAGGCAATTCAGGAAATGCCTACACCTCGGACTGAGAAGAAAATACAAGGATTTTTGGGTCACATCCAGTATATTAGCAGATTCATAGCTTAGTTGACTACCATCTATGAACCAATTTTAAAGCAACTGAAGAAGGATCAACCCAAGAAATGGAATGACCAATGCCAATAAGCTTTTGACAAAATCAAAGGATACCTCATGAACCCACCAGTATTGACACCACTGGTGGAAGGAGAACCATTTCTCTTGTACTTATCCATGGGAGAATATTCCATGGGCTCTTTGCTAGCATAGAAAAAGATGAAAGAAGGGGCAGAGCATGCCATATACTACCTTAGTAAGAAGTTTCTAGAATATGAGACACGGTACACATCTTTGGAAAGAACATGTGCAGTGTTGATTTGGGCAACAGAAAGGTTACAACACTACATGGTTTCTTATTCGGTTCCATCAAATACCTCTTCGAGAAACCAGCCCTAATAGGAAGGATGGCCCATAGGTTGCTTTTGCTATCAGAGTTTGACATCACTTACGTTACTCAGAAATCTTTCAAGGGGCAGGCCATAGCCGATCATTTGGCTGCCCACCCCATAGAAGATGGAAGATCCTTGGATGATGCCTTTCCCAATGAAGGAATCATAGCAATAGAGGAAGAAGACACAATTAATGAATGGTAGTTATTCTTTGATGAAGGAGTCAATCAGAGGGGATGTGGTTCGGAAATATTTCTTGTCACTCCTGATGGCCTTCACTTGCCTTCATCATTTCGCCTCGATTTTCCCTGTACCAACAATATTGCCAAATATGAAGCTTGTGCTTTAGGACTCAAAACTGCTTTGACTATTCGAGTGAAAAGGATCAAGGTTTACAGTGATTCATCCATCGTTATTGCCAGACACAGGGAAAGTGGAAAACTAGAGATGAAAAGTTGAAGCCATATCAAGAACATCTGGAAGAGGTGGTTGACCACTTCGAGAAGATCTCTTTCGAATACTTTCAGAGAGATAATAACATGTTTGCTGATGCTCTTGCAACCTTAGCATCTATAGCAGAATGCAACCGTATGGCTAGGGCCCAACTATTCTTGGTGGAACAAAGAAGCAGGCCCATTTATTAGAATTCGGTAAACTCTCTGACTATGGATGGTCAGTCTTGGTTTGCTCACATAGTGGATTTCATCAAAGAAAGGAAGTACACAGTTGAAGCAACTGATAGATAAAAGAAATTTCTTAAGAGATATGCCACTTAGTTTATTCTTCAAGAGGATTTGTTATACAAGCGATCCTATGATGGAATACAGTTTTTATGTGTGGACGAGGAGCAAACCACAACCATCATGGAAGAAATTTATCAAGGTCTTTGTGGACCCCACATGAATGCTGAGATGTTATCGAAGAAGATCTTGAGGCTGGGATATTACTGGAACACAATGGAAGTGGATTGTGCGGACTTTGTCAAGAAATGCCACAAGTGTTAGATATTTGCTAACGTTATACATATCCCGCCAATAGAGTTGCATTCGCTCAGTTCACCTTGGCCATTCTCCACTTAGGGTATCGATATCATTGGAAAGATTAACCCCAAAGCATCCAATGGTTATGAGTTCATCTTCATAGCCATTGATTATTTCACCAAGTGGGTAGAAGCTCAGTCATATACAGTCCTCACATCTGCTAAGGTAGCCAAATTCATTTAAGAAAATATCATTTCTTGATATGAAGTACCTCAAGAATTGATATCAAATCAAAGATCCCATTTTTGGGGCAAGACCGATAAAATCAGCACAAAGTTCAGTATTAGAAGGCATCGCTCTACCAATTATAGACCACAGACCAATGAGGTAGTAGAAGCAGCCAACAAAAACATCAAAGTCATCCTGTAGAAAATGGTGAAAACACACAAGGATTGGGCTGATAAGTTACCCCTTGCCTTATGGGCATACCAGACTTCTATATGATCCTCAACAGGGGCAATCCCTTTCTCTTTGGTATATGGGGTTGAGGCGGTTCTACCTATGGAAATCCTAGTACCATCTCTAAGGGTGCTTCTTGATAGTCAGGTACCTGAAGGAGAGTGGGTGAAGGCCCGACATAACGAGCTCAAGTTTCTCGATGAAAGGCATATGAAAGCCATGGATAATCTAAAGAAATATCAACTCAGAATGGCCAGAGCCTTTAACAAGAATGTGAAGCCCTACCACATAGAAGAGGATGAACTTATTCTTTGAGAACAAAGAACCCCAATTCATAACCCAAGAAGGATATTTAGGCCCAACTGGAGTGGCCCTTTCACTGTCAAAGAGATTTTACGAGGCAAAGCTGTGAAACTCATAGACCACATTGGCAAAGGAATGCCTGGACTGGTCAACATGGATCTACTCAAGAAATATTTTGTCTAAAAGGGTGAACATACTAAACTACGTCAGACCTGATTCCTTTTGAGGGATACGTAGCCAACTTGACATGTGCAAGTGCAATCTCAACCATATAAAGGAAATAATTTGGTTCCTCGATTAATAATAAAATTATCTTAAAAGATCATCATAGTTTGTGTCCCCCAAGAATTGCCATTTGGCATGCAAGGCCATTAGGTATCTGTCATTCCTCTATTGGTCCATCAATTTTTATCCACGATTCCATCCCCCAAGAATCGCCATTTAGCATGCAAGCCCATTAGATATCTGTCATTCACCTATGGTCTCTCAAACTCTTGTCTAGGATTCCATCCCCTAAAAGAAAATCGCCACCCAACACTAGTTTATCAAGGCTGGTTTACCCCATCTTTGATTAGTCAAAAAGAAAAAAAAAAGAGCTTGATGCAGCAATGGTCAAGGGTTGTTTGAGTCATTAGCTAATGAGTAATGCTTTGATAAATTCTCTTTTGTTTGTGATGGTTTCAGGAAAATTCATGAGCTCGTTAAATGAGACATTAAGGAAATGGACCTTGGACATAAACATGAGGGTGCCAGGATTGCTGCAATCCATAAATGTGTCATTTTTCAATCTAATCAAGTATGTGAAATTACATCACCAATTACTTCGGTAGGTGCCTCAACACTGGGATGCCAACCTGTATGTATTTCGGTTTGGATTAGTAGAGATCCACCTAACTCTAGAAGAATTCTGAGTTTGCATGTTATCTCCACCCAAAGGCAGGTTGTTCCAACCACCTTTGAAGAAATATTATTCAGAGGAAATTCAGGACTTCTTTGGATGGAAAGAAGAGGAAATGAAGCAATTCATCAGGTATGGGAAGATTGACACTCTGAAGGTGGCCCACATCTTCGCCCAATATCTACTAATGGGAGGAATCCATCAACAGAGATCACAGGATGCTTATTTACTTTCAATGATAGCTCACTATGTTCTCCAAACTCTCGGGCATGGTGCACTGTCCGTTCTGGTTGAGGTGGTAAAACAATTGAAGAAAGGAGGTGACATCATCCCTACGGTTCTTCCAGAAACATTCAAGAGATTCGATGACATGAGCCATGTCCATAGATTCAGACTAAATCACTATCAAGGGAGTCCTGCTATTTTTTAAATTTGGCTCCTCCAGAAACTGAAGTTAACTAAGCCATTAAAAGAAGGCCCGCTTGGAGCTCTTTGCTACCTGGATAAGAGGGAAGTTCCGGAATTCAACCTTATCACTGACTGGGAGAAGTACTTGCAAGAAAAGACTGGGCAAAATGTTGCATGGAGATGCCAAGGGGGGGCATAAGAAGATTTTCTGATGAAGACCCCTAGCTAAAATTACGTCAGGTTGATGGGATTGACTCATACATCCTTTTATTTGCCTACGTACATTGGCCAACAATGTGGGCTCGAGGTGATGGACCCAGAAGAGTTAGAGAACTTTCACCCATCTCAAGAGTTGTCTCCCCACCTTATTACTTACCTATCCTATCTATGGTAGGAAAATTGTTCCCCTTTCCAAGTATTTCACTTGGTAATAGAATGAGGAAGTATTTGGATTTTTGTGTTATCCCGATTATTCAAATTATGACTTGACTTGTGGAATTGATTATGCTTAAACATTACAAACCACAAACAAAAACAAAAGGAAAAGTTTCTCTTTATGTCAAAGATAGATTTTCATTCATAAGATGCCAAAATAAAAGGGGGAGGGAAAAACAAAAAGAAAAAATATACATGTGTTTAAACTTGTAGGAACTACAGGAATAGGTCCCTAAGAAGTAAAGTCATCATCTAAACCATACTCGGCATCACCCTCAGGGAATGCCAAGGAATTCGAGGATGCTAGTCCAGTCTGCTCCAACCTTTGTGTCATATCCTGAATCAGTGCATCCTACTGTGCAATTTCCTACTCATAGGAGCTAACTTGGCTCTCCAAGGCGACAATCCTTCCATCCTAAGGAATATAGGAATGGATCAAGAAGAAGAATAATGAAAGAAGAAGGGAAAAAAGAAAAAGGGGAAAATAGGAAATACGTTGGCAACCATCGCCTCACACAAGCCAGAATGTATCCTCCTGATCTCAGAATAGACCTCTGGAGACAACTGAGAAAGAACATATCAGTGAAAGGAAGTCAAAAGTCAATTGAAGGATAATCAGATACTCACATAGTCATAAGGAATGGGTAGCCCAAGGGAAGCATCTATAGCTGTTCTCCGCTCCAGAAGATGAGGGAGGCTAGGATTGGCTGCGTTGGGATAACACCAAGCTGGGAAGCCACGGAAGGGGATATTGGGCTATTTTGAGAGCTCCCCCCGCACTAGTAGGGGGTTCAGCTTGTGAAGGATCAACAGCACTGGGGTGCAACTGAACAGTAGAAGGATCTACACGTTGTGTTCTCCCCTAAAAGAACATCAGTCAAGACCAAAGCAAAAAGAAGTTGAAGCATGAAGGAAATACTCAAGAAAGGGCAACATACCATTGGACCATCAAGACCAAGAGAGGTGCATATTGTCTCCTCCTCCAAGAAGGTCCTATAGTCCCTATCCCAGTCGAGAAATGATTCATCCCATACTCTATCAGCCAGACTCTCAATCTCATCTGCGGGGATGATCTCTGGGGAATGCATGGTTGGTAGAGGAAGACAATGAGAGAGACATGACTCGAGATTAGACAACTAGGGTATGACTCTCTCTCCCAGGTACCAGACATGGCCCTATATGCCACAAAACAGGACTTGGTTCTCAGATAAGCATTTGGCCAAGACAACTTCATTAGAGTCTGGAAATATGAGAGACTGGAACGGCCTCCAAGTGACTTGCAATTCCAAGGAAAAGTAAGTACAACACACGATAAAAGGAATTTTAGTGTCAAATGTGACATACCTTAGTAAGACCGTTTAGAAGAGAACGATTAGTGGTCCCCGGAGTATGGCATTGGCCCCTAAGCACTTGATTGTCTCCCCACCTTGTAGCTATGGGGAAGGAAAATGCCTGAGGATCCCTAAGTTTGGGAGCTGTAATCTCCAGGTGCTCAAAGCACCAAGGTTGTTTTAAAAAAGATAAAAGTAAGGAAATGCAACCCAAATGAATGAAAAGAAATAGGTACAAGAATGAAAATTACCTAGAGGATGTAGCCCGCTCCCTTGAGACCTCGGTCCATATGACAATAGGTTTAAGGTCAGCAAGTGGTATGCGTAGGTAGCCCCAACGCAGTCCCAAGAATCTACCTCCTAAAGATCCCGGAAGAAGAACACTAGGTGAATGTCTAATCCCCCTCAGAGGTCACTAAAAAGACACTAACCCACAACAAACAACAAGAAAGAATGGGTCACCTGGGCCATATTGCTAGGGTTTACCCACAGGCCAGTCCTCCACCATCGTGCACTGATATCTCCAAGACAGATATGTGTCTGATCAGCCATAATGGTAAGACCTATCAGGTCCACAAACTCCCTGGCTGTCGGAGTCTCGGGAAGGGTCATGGGTCTACCCCCAAATGGAACGCCCATCAAGGCGTAGAAGCACAGAGGCATGATGGTAATCTCGCCAACAGGAAGATGAAATGAGTGAGTACTCAGCCACCATCACTCCATGAAGGCCCCTACTAATGCTAGATTTTATTTCTGGGTCTCTATAAGGGCTAACTGGCACAAACATGATGAATCGACCATCTCCTTCACTCTATGAGGAAGTATCCTGTACCAGAACCAAACCATGCTCAGGTGGTCATACAGGGCTAAGGTAGGTGGTTCCCTCCCTTCATGCTAATGGAAATAAAGAATATATATATATATATATATATATAAAAGAATATAAAAATAAAAGATAGTAAAAAAAAAAATGGGAATAAAACAAAAATAAAAGATGAATGAAATGTAAAGACTTACCTAAGAACCCCATGCCGAGTTGCAGATATGGTTCCGAGTATTGTGGAGATTTTGTTTGGAGTACCTATCGGCCAGGCCCTCGTCCCTTTGAGAAGAATTATTACAACCCTCTAGCTGAATTTCTCCACAAGTCTTTCTCTTTCTTTTTTCAGCCATATTTTCCAATCACAAAAAACCCTAGAAGTTTTCCAATTTGCACAAAAGCCCACAAAAATGTCAAAATTCTCCAAATGACTCATTCCTCAAGAACTATGAAGGTCTTTATGAGAAAAATGAAGAACTTCAAGGAAAACCTGAAGATCTTCAGAAAAAATTTGAAGAAACCCAAGAAGATGCAAAATGGTTCGGATCTTTAAGAAGATTTCAAAAACCTGAACTCACTTACTGAAAAACCGTTCCCCATTCAGAAAAGTTAGAATGAGAAATAAACAAAGGATGGGGGGACCATTTTATGGGTAAAAAATTCATTTTCCAAAAAAAAAAAATTTAAGATTCCAAATCAAGGCTCAAAGTTCAAAGTTCAAATTCCAAGATTCTAAATCAAGAACCAAATTTCATGATGGCCCAATTTCATTGACCCGGCCCAAGGTGGCCCAATTTCATTGATCCAGCCCTAGATGGCCCAATCTCATTGACCCGGCCCCAGGTGGCCTAATCTCATTGAACCAGCCCCAGGTGGCCCAATTTCATTGACCCGGCCCCAAGTGGCCCAATTGCATTTATCTGGCCCAAGTGGCCCAATCTCTTTGTATCGGCTCTGAGTAACCCGATCTCATTGACCAAACTCCCTGAACTGGCACATGCAAAGCCCAGTAAAGGAAAATTTAAGAATCAAATGTTTTTATCAGTTACAAGATTGGAAGAGCAGTGAATTCCTCCCTTGTAACCATCGGTCCCAGATAGTCTAGATTGGTTCGAAAAACTAATCTGGAGACCAAATTTCCTGAACTGGCACATGTAAAGCCCAGCTAAGGAAAAGTCAGAAGATCAAAGTACAAACATTTTTCGCAGGATTAGAAGAGCAGCGAATTCCTTTCCTACAATTGGTAGCCCAGGTTACTCCTAAAACTCTAAAGTAGTTAAGAGATATTATCTGTTGCATTTTTCAACTGTCATTAATGAGCAAGATGACGGCAGTATATGCTCTAGGTGTCAAAATGTGGTCGTTTTTTCTTTGCCCTTCGATCGTTGGCATAGGCCTCGGCCAAAGAGGGGTATTCTGTAGACACCCAATTTTGTCACCCTCCTTCGGCTATAATGAAATATGGATCCTGGATGTGACTTATGACTTCTAATCAAATGATATGATGATTGACTAAGAAAACCCGAAAATATTCCTCACCTATTTGAAAACCCTAGAAACCCCCATGCGGGAGAGAAGAGGGTCCAAATTTAATTTTTCATACACAAAGGAATCTGGTCAAAATGACCCTATAGATGGATAGTGCTTGAAAATATGATTTCGATGATATATGGCACGTCAAAATCAGATCATCAAATCTCTCGCAATCGTCCCTGAAAAATTACAATTTCCTGTATGTATGCAACGCACACTGGCTAGCCTGTTGGAAACCTAAAAAAATTCCCCACGTACCATAATATCCCAACTTCATCCCCTATCTAAACACCCTAGAAACCCCCGTGCGGGAGAGAAGAGGGTCCAAATTTGATATTTTTTATATATGAAGGAATCTGGTCAAGATGACCGTACATATGGATAGTGCTTGGAAATACGATTCTGATGATATATGGCATGTCAAAATCGAACCGTCGGATCTCCCACAATTGTCATAAAAAAATTCCATGTTCTTGCACACGCTGCGTATAGACCAACCCGCAAGCATGCTGCTAGCGCTAGCCAACAGGCTGGCCTGCAAGCATGTTGTGCACATTGGCCAGTAGGCCAGCCCACAAGCGTGCTACGCTCGTTGGTCAGCATGCTAGCCCCATGCATAGTCTTGTCGGTGGCCCCATTAGCAATTGAAAGTGCCCTCGTCTACCTCCATGCGTGCCCCTGCTAGCTGCTACCAATGCCCCTGCTTGCTACTGCTTGCATCCTCGCCAATTGTTGTCCGTGCCCTATGCTGCACATCTCGTGCACGCGGTGGCCGGCCCGTGCACTGTGCCTACCCATCCTTGCCCCATGTATGCCTGGCCCGTGCGCTATGCCTGCCCATCCTGTGCACATTGTCTGCCCATCCTTGCACCATACCTGCCCTCCTGTGCATCCGTGTCGGTCATGGCCCATGCATTTCAACCCAACCTTGTGTGCCATCGTCAACAGTTGGGATTTGCATTCCATTGGCCCGATGGGTGAAGAAATTTCCTCCACTTATTTTTGATTATGAACTACTTCGCTAGCATACCCTATACCTTATTAGTAAAAAAACCCACTTTTTACCCCCATTGGCTAAAAATTCTCTCTCCTCCTGTTTGTCCAAAAACCCACTTTTTATCCATTGGCTAAAAATTCTCTCTCCTCCCATTTGTCCAGAAACCCCTTTTTACCCATTGGTTAAAAATTCTCTCTACTCCCTGTTGGCCCAAAAATCCTATAAATACCCCCTCCTTTGGATTTAATACACCAAGATCACACTCCCACAACCACCCTTAGGAAGTGAAACTCTACTCTCTCTCCTCCACCCCTCCCCCTTTGAGTTTCTTTGGGTCTTCGGAGCGATCTTTGTCAAGATCAAAAATTTTGATCGAATCTTCAAAGTGTTCTTCGGCACTTTGAAGATCTTCAATCCAAGTTTGTAGTTCAATTCATTTTTTCCAAAATAGCATGTTTTTATCCTCCCACCTTTGAGTGTTCTTGATCTTTACCAAAAGTAGAAATCCCTCCGCCCTTGAGGTTCTTTGGGTCTACGAAGAGATCTTTATCAAGATCCAGAGTTCTGCTTGGATCTTCAAAGTGTTCTTCAGGGCTTTGGGGATCTTCAATCCATTTTTAGGTCAATCCATTTCTTTCCAAAAATAGTAGTTTCTAGCGGAGGCTCTGTTCGAGGGCCCTTGGAATCTTTTCAAAAATAGCCATTCCCAGCGGAAGCTCTATCGAAGTGCCACCATAGTCTAGCCCTCCCCTAGCCATTCCTAGTGGAAGCTCTACTGAAGTGCCACCTCATCCGAAGCCCAAAAAAAGCCTTCTCTAACCGATGCCCTATCCGAATCCAAATCCAGAAATAGCCTTCCCTAACCAAAGCTCTGTCCGAATCTAAATCCGAAAGTAACCATTCCTAGCTAGAACTCTGCCTAAATATCATCAAAATCAAAATCTCTCGAGAAAGGAAGTTAGAGGTCAAGACCAGCTTCTCCTGAGCCAGGAGAATCTAAAAGGCAGTCCGAACAAGTACTAATCAGGGGGCCACCCCTCTTGACTCGAAACAAGGCTTAAGTTCATGTACAGTTTCTTAACCAAATTGTCATCATGTAGACTTTATATAGACCTTATTTTAATGTACA
>NW_024869134.1:0-13882 GCF_013358625.1 Macadamia integrifolia
TCTCCTACTCATCACTCAAAGGAGGTTGGCCAAAGGGTTTCTTATGCAAGAGGAGAGAAATAATGAAATAAATAGAAAAATAGAAAAAAAAAAAAAGGGAGAAAAATAGAAAAGGAAAAAAAAATCGTCCAAGATGCTGCCCACGTTTGAAGAAGAGAAAGAAAAAAAAATTAAAAAAAAAAAAAGCAAAATCGTTGGAGATTCCCTATTTCCTATAATTCTTTATCTTCTCTCTCCTCCACCTCATCAACAAGATAAAAAAAAAATCTTTTTTTCTTTTTTTAGAAGCTAAAATCTTTAGCTTCCCTTCCCCATTCTCTATATAATAGAATTAACACAAGGGGAGGAGGCACTTCATTCTTCTTCTACGTTTTTTTTTTTTTTAGTTGCTCTATCTCTTTCTCTAGTTTTCTCTTTCTCCAGCTCTAGTTCTAAGTTTATGCTTTAAATACTTTTGTAAGTTCTTTTTATTCAATTAATGCAAGCACTTTTGTTTTTTATTCAGTCTTTTATTTTTATTATTTAAGCAATTGAAGTTATAATTTTCAAATTCTAGTTCTAGGCTTAGTTCTATGTGATAAGAACAAGCTATGAAGCATGTTTTTTAAGTTCAATTTTTTTTTTCTTCAGATTTGTTTTCTCTAATACTAGAAATTTTAGATTTGGTTTAGTCCAGATCTAGTTTTTAGTACTGGTAGTATCTCAAATCGATCAAGTTTTTAGTTCAAGAGTTGAAGTTCAAGTAAGTAGGCTCCTTCAGTAGTCTTCTCTCCCCCCTCTCATTACCTCTTCTGACTACCCTTTCTTTCTTAATTTAGGATTTTAATTTCAGTCGTTACATTATTGCTATCCCTTTCCCCCAAAGTTCATGTTTAGTGTATGTGTTGGCTTTGCCCCTCCTAGCCATAGAACCATTAATTTATTGCTTTTATTTTAATTGTCTCCCCTTCTCTAAAGCCAAGTAGAGTAATCCTTGTAATAGTGACTCTCTAGTCAAGTAGGGAAGCTCATATTATGATGCATCTCTTGGGATAAGTAGAGAAACCTACTTGTGAGTCTCTCTCTGGCTTTATCCCCTTTCTTTTACTTTATTTTTATTTTAGCATTTTTTTTCCTCATTGCTTTTTAATTACGTGGGGTGTTTACTTTCAGCTATTTATTTATTGAATTTTAATTGCGTGGCTTGCGTATTTAAATTCTTAGATGACGAATGGTTAGGACGTTATTTTAGATACATATGTTTAGGATGGTAATTAGAATTAGTTCACAACCATTAATCAGTTCACTTTCGCATTATTAAAAGAAGCAAAAAAATAAAGTGGTTGTCCTCCTTGTGTTCGACCCGTAGCTACACTGATCCGTACGCTTGCGGTTACATTTTAAAATCTCAAACAGAACATCCAAACTATTTCTGATTTTAAATAAGCAGCAGTTGCAAAAGAGGATTATCAAAGAGCAATTTGCAGCCAAAATAAAGTGCAGTGTTTCTATTGTATAATATTTTTTAAAGCATACCCGGATTAATACCCCTAAATAAATTGAAGGAGCTCAATGGCGCAAAAAATTGGTGTTAATAGCTCCAATAAATCCATCATGCTCTAGTTTTTATTCTACATACCTGTTCCAAGGAGGATTGAATAAATCATTTGTCTGTTACAACTTAGCCGAAGGAAGGAGAGGATATTAGAGGATGGTGGGAGATAGTGATGAAGAAGGGGTGAATGCCAAGTAAATGAGATTGGAGAGATTTTGAAAACATACCTGATCATCCCCAAGCTTGAATGTCTGTTCAGGTTCCCAAGCACTTGAATTCCTTTTGGTAGGGGATGGAATATATACATTCATCCTAGGTGACCATTGAGTATCTCTGTAGTGATTAGTCATCCATTTTAGGACATAGCGCCTTATCTGGAGACGTTTCAAGAGAGGAGTGAATGAGAGTCGTGACTTTAAGAGATGAGCGAATGAGAAAATTTGATAATTATTTCAGAAGGCGAGAGACTCTTGGTGTTACAAATGGATAGCAATTTGCTAAGTTTGAAATTATGGATAGTGGGGAGGGAGAGAATTTTTCTCCTCCACATTTAGGGGAGAGAGGGAGAGAGATAATTATGGATAGTGAGATTTCTTTTTTAAATAAAATAATTATGAAGATTTAAATTGGTAAAGTTTTCCCAAAAAAATTGTAATTTAAGTAGTAAACGAGGGGCATATTATAATTGTAGGGAAGGATTCCTTGATTCCTAATTGTTACTCCATGTTTAGGTAATAGAGAGAGAGAGAGAGAGAGAGAGAGAGAGAATGGATAATTTAGTAACTGGGGGGGCACATTTGCTTCCCCCTTTCTCCTCAACGTTTTTCTCCTCCACGTTTAGTGAAGAGAGAGGGAGAGAGAGAGAGAGAGATAATTATGCATAATGGGGAGGGAGATAATTTTTCTCCTCCATGTTTTGAAGAGAGAGAGAGAGAGAGATAATAATTATGGATAGTAAGAGGATGAATAAGCATTTTTTTTTTTAAATAATTATGGAGAGATGTTAAATGGGGGCATTAGTCGTACAATTATAATAGTGGGGAGGGAAAGAATTTCTCTCCTCCACGTTTAGGGAAGATATATATATATATATATGATTATGGATAGTGAGAGGATGAGTGAGATTTTTTTTTTAAATAAAATAATTATGGAGAGATGTTAAATGGGGGCATTTGGGTCAGATGGTAAAGTTTGCCAAAACCCACCAATACGTCATTTTATAGGGTACATATATATATATATATATATATATATACTAGCAAAGATTTTGCACGTGTGGCCAAGAGAGAGAGAGAGAATTGTGAAACAAATACTTTTCAAAGATTTACTTCCCATTGTGATGAAAGAAATATATGACAATAGTCGTTAAATAATATGTACATACCTCAAAGGATTGAATTAGTTGGAAGACCAGATTTGCAAAACAACTTGGTTGGTGTTAAACTTCTAACTTCAAAAGCCTTGGGAAGCACATGTACAAACATATTATGAATCATTTGGATATGCTAAAAAGTTAAGCTATAAGCAAGTTATCTCTAGCTTGAACTCACGGTGAACCACACCTTGGAGATAACAAAAAAAAAGAAACAATAATTGGAATCTGAATCATGACACCCTTGTCGTCTTCCTCAAATCAAATTTGAGGCAACAACCAATCAAGCACCAAGCTTGATGACCATTCCTCAAATCGGATTTGCAATTTCAGTTTAAGCTCAAGAAATTAGAAGTCCTACTTGAAGAGGGACTCAAAAGGGTTAAAGTGACAGGTACCATGAAAGTAAGGACTCAAAAGTGTTATAGTGACAAGTACCATGAGAGTAAGGAATGCAAACCCACGAGGGATCATCATGTCTACCATAGGATGTCATTTTAGAGTTATAAGAGAACAAGTATGATTACAAAATCAAAACAAAAGATTAAATGAATACTGCCCTAATCAACAAGACATTAAGAAAAATTTAAACAGTAAACTAAAAACTAAGAATGATGTCATGAGAGTAGAACAAATATTATATTGTCAACAAGTTAGTTGGAAAGCATGATTGATAAAAAAAATCTCATTTCTAAGGATCTCTGATATGCACCATTTCTGCAAGTGTTCATATACAAAAATGTTAGTTAGAAAATGCAAACAGAAAATGGTAAGATACTTGAATGACTCTAGAGCTATCTAGAAGCATTCTATAAGAAAGGATGGGGTTTATAATACTTGCCAAATGCTCATTTCTTTCAGACAAACAAGTAAAAGAAGACCATGAAATTTGTAGCCATTTCCCAAGAAATTCATTGGTTTATCATAATCTAACATGCATTAACATAACTAAACAATCGATTTGAAAAAGTACATGCAACAGTTACCACAAGCAATACAAGACTACACTCCGGGAAGAACAAATCTAATTTTGTCTCTTTACCCAAAATTCTTTTTCCAACAGCAATTTGGGTAGTAATCTGGTCAGCCCCTTTTATGTGAAAAATCAACATCTGGTAGAATCAGGGTTTTAAAAGCCGAAATCGGCCTCCAAATCGGTTGAAGAACCCTAGAAAAGCTGTAAGGAGAGGCCAATTTGAAGCGGCTTGAACCAGGATCAGGCTTGACTGATTCAAACCAGAACTTTGAAGACAGAAATTACCCTTCAATCATCACCAGAATTTATTAGAAACGCAACCGAATCAACCAATTAACTAACAGTGATTCCCAAATTCAGATCAAATTAAAAAAAATACCTTGAATGGAGTCGGTTCCTTCTCTGTTTTCCGCTATTCCTTTATACACTTTCGTCTTAAAAGCCTTTATGATGGGAATCAGAAGAAAAAAAGAACAATAATAATTTGTGCTTATTAGGAAAAAGGGTAATAACAACTAATAACAATATAAGATGGGAAACGTGAACAATCTTACCCTATTAGATAGATTCACCGATAAACTTCTGTAGAGAAGTAAAGAATCGTGGGCAACAAACAAATCTGCCATTTGAAAGAATAAGGTAAAAGAAATAAGAAAGAGTGGGAGGAACGTGTGATAGTGGGAGGGAGAGAAAGAGTTTGGGGAAAAAAAGTTTTAATTAAAAAAGGAAGGTGGACAAAATCGTGTGAGTAAGAGGCAGAGAAAGAGTTTTAGGAAAAAAAGGATAGTGGATGAAATTAAAAAACTAATGGGTAAAATCATGTGTGTGAGAGAGAGAGAGAGAGAGAAATAAAAAAGGAAAGTGGATAAAATCATGTGAGAGAATGAGAGGGAGAGAAAGTACTAAGAAAAAGAAGGAAACAGAGAAAGAGTTTTAGTGAAAAAAAGGAACGTGGATGATTCGGTCCTCATTGGTATTATTTTTCTTTTTAATTTTGTTCACAAAAACAATTTTTGTTGCATTTGGTATTTTATGGAGATTGTTTCTATTTAAAAAAAAAAAATTTGACAAAACACAAAAACCAAAAAGATATCAAGAGTCTTTATGTGCTTTTGTCAAAATTGATTTTCAGTTATTTTTACATCGAACTTTAATGAGCACGTGCTTAAAGTTCCAATATGGAGGGATAAAGTAGTCATTTAATTTGTTTTGTAATTAGAAATCTAAGCCCCTTGCCCCATCTTCTTCAATCCAAAGTGGAGAAAGAGAGTTATAAGGAAGATTGTGAAAGAAACATCTCTTTACCCATTTCTTCAAAAATCCATTTTACACCTAGGGATATCAAACTATTTCTCACAAAAAATCATTTTTCTCACAAAAAATCATTTTTCTCAAGCAGTTACCAAAACATTTTTATCTTTTGATAAAAAACGATTTTCATTAATGATTTTTGTTAAATAGGTAAAAATCAAAAAGAAAAATGATACCAAAGAGGGGCTGACATTAAAACAATAATGGACAAAATTATTATAAAAATATAATAGTATAAAGGGTACTAGCAATTTAAGAAAACAAAAGACGAATAGAAAGAAAGATAATGAAGAAGAAAGGATAAATTTTCAAGTGAAAGACTTTCCACATCGTGCTTTTATATAATAGTATGATATATACACAAAGAAATTGGCCAAAAAAAAAAATTTGTTAAGAGCGTGTTATACACATGAATTCCGAATTACAAGCTTCAAGAAGTCATGGAGTGAAATTGGTCAATTAGTCCTACATGTCAAGGACCAGGCCCTCATGGTAAGAAAGTCAATTAAACTGTTTTCCTCCTTTGGAATAAAAGGAAAAGTACATAATTCTATGCGCGGTGCCAAAAAGGTGGGCCACTAAAATCGATGGGCCTATGTGCTCGTCCTTGAGGATAGAGATCAGTACTTTGTGTTGGGTTGGGTTTCCCTTCCTGTGGAGGATGGTCTAGGGAAGCTCACCTTTTTTATGTGAAACCCAATTCTATTTTTTAGGCCCATAAGGATAGCACTTTTGTCACAAGAGTATTGATGAGGATTTTCTCATTTAACCTTGCTTATATAATAGGGTTTAAGTAAAAACAAAAGGAGAGTGGGTGAATTACTATTAGCAAAACTTAGAGAAGAAGAAAAAAGAAAAGGAGTAGAAAAATTATGGGTTTGAGAACAATGTGCAGTCATCTTCAAGAGCTCGATTGGATAGTCATTCGTGGTCCAATTGAGCTGATTTTTTTACAGCAGTATTTTAACACACCGATCTTCATTCTGTACGGTGTGATTGTCATTTGAGTTTCCCTAACTTAGTGCTCTAGTAACATTTTCGTTGCCCCTATTTTGGTGAGATCTTTTCAATATCTTCCTTCTTTCTTTTGAGTATTTATCTTGTTGATGACGTATGCCAAAGATATATTGTCCTTGATATTTGGAATGATTGTATGCTTCTAATTTTATTTAAAGAAAACTCTTGTGTATTCCCATTATTTGGAGATAGTAGATTTTAGTGAACTACAGTCCTATGGTTTTTACTCTTCTCATTGGGAAAATTTTCCACATTAAATTGATGGTGTTGATGTTTGTGTTTGTGTCCATTACAAATTTATTGAATGATTATGCATTTAGTTGCTTTCTTAGAAGCTTGATTATTTCATGCATTATATTTGATAAATTACTCCATCAAACTCTACTTATTTGTTTCCTATTAGGTTCATCCACAAGGGAAAGATTTTGTTCCACGTTTCTATTAACCAGGTATTTCTCGGTCAGCGCATTTCTCCCCTATCAAAGTGGTATCAGAGCAAGGCTGTTTGTTAATTTGCATATATGGGCTGAACAATGGAAATTAATACAAGTAGAACGATTACTTTGAATTGTTCAAATTATCATGTTTGAAAAGAAAAAATTAAGGATCTTCTTTATGTAAAAAATTATTATCTACCAGTTTTTAATTCTGAGAAACTCACTAATAAAACTGATGAGAAATGAAATATTTTTTATCGATAATTGTGTGGGTACATTAGACAGTGGGTGGATGATAATGTATTAAACCATATTTGTGAAGAGACATATGCATATACTTTAAGATTATAGCTTGAGCAATTGTATGCTCGAAAGACTGAAAATAATAAACTATTTTTGATCAAACAGACTATGGTTTTGGAATATCAAGATGGAATTCCAATGATAGATCACTTGAATTCATTTTAAAGAATCATTAATCAGTTGGTTGTAATGGGTATCAAATTTGATGAAGAGATACAGGGACTGTGGCTTGTCGGTACTCTACCGACTCATGGGAGACGTTTAGAACATCATTATCAAACTCAGCTCCAGATGGTATAATCTCGATGGATTTTACCAAAAATAATATTCTGAATGAAGAGATGAGAAGAAAGTCATATAATTCCTCTTCACTTTAGACGCTTTGGTCACCAAGAAAAGGGGGAGGAGCAAAAGTAGAGATCCAAAGAACAAAGATAAGAATAGAGGAATATCCAATAAGTATGTAAATGTTGAATACTATTATTGTGCTTTGAAATGTCATACCAAGAAGTTTTTTCGAAAGCTGAAAAGAGATAATAAAAAGGAAAAAAACCAAAGAGAAGAAAAAAGATGATGATAGCAATGATAAAAGAGTTACTGCCATTTCAGATGACTTTCTCATTGTCTATGATAACGATGTTGTTAACCTTGCATGCCATGAGACTAGTTGGGTGATTGACAGTGGTGCTTCTATTCATATCATGTCTCGAAAGGACCTTTTCACATCTTATACATTCGGTGACTTTGAGATTGTAAAGATAGGGAATGATGGCTTGGTAAAAGTTGTTAGCATAGGAGATGTTTGTTTGGAAATCAATATCGACACAAGATTAGTTCTTAAGGATGTGAAACATGTTCCTGACATCCGCTTGAATTTAATTTCTACAAGTAGACTTAATGATAAGGGATTGTGTAATACTTTCAGCAATGGATAATGGAAACTCACCAAAGGTACTATGGTTGTGGCAAGTGGTAAAAAGTGTTCAACATTGTACTTATTGCAACAAAGCTCTCCAAATGCATTGTAAATACAGTGGAAAATGAGGGTACAATTGAGCTGTGGCACAAAATGCTTAGGCATATGAATGACAAAGGAATGATGATATTGTCGAAGAAGAAGATTCTACCCGGAATGAATAATATTTATTTGAAAAAGTGTGCTCATTGTTTGGCAGGGTAGTAAAACAGAGCCTCCCTCAAGAGCTCTCCTCTTTTAAGGAAGTCAAATGTACTTGACTTGGTACACTCCAATGTGTGTGGTCCTATGATGATAAGAACACCTGGTGGGTCACTTTATTTTATAATTTTCATTGATGATCACTCAAAGAAGTTATGGGTTTATACCTTGAAGATAAAAGATCAGGTGCTAGATGTATTTAAGAAGTTCATGGCCTCAGTTGAGAGACAAACTGGAAAGAAGTTGAAATGCATCCGCACAGATAATGGGGGAGAGTATTTAGGACCATTTGATAATTATTGTAGAGAAATGGTTATTCGACATCAAAAGACACCTCCAAACACTCTTTAGTTGAATGGTTTTGTTGAGAGAATGAATAGGACACTGGTGGAGAGAGTCAGATATTTGTTGTCACAGGAAAGGCTGCCAATAACTTTTTGGGGTGAGACTTTAAATACTGTCGTGCATGTTTTGAATCTAACACCATGTGTTCCACTAGAGTTTGATGTACCAAATAGAGTTTGGACATACAAGGATGTCTCTTATAATCACTTGTGTATTTTTGGATACAAGGCATTTATGCATATTCCCAAGGATGAGAGGTCTAAACTTGATGTCAAAACAGAACAGTGTGTATTTGTGGGCTATGGTCAGGATGAATTTGGTTATAAGTTATATGATCCGATCAATAAGAAAATCATTAGAAGCCAAGATGTATTTATGGAGGAAGAGACCATACATGATATTGATACTGTAGATAAGACATGTCTTGAACCCAGTGGTGATTTAATTGGCTTGGATCTGGTTCCTCCATCCCCAGTACCAGAGTAGGTTGGAGATGAAATTCAAAATGATCAACAAAGTACGAATGATGCAGATACTCCCATACAAGTTGAGACAGATGATAGTCCTCATGAGCAATTTCTCATACTAGAAATTCCATCACCGATTCTACTCAGGAGATCTAATAGAGACCAACAACCTTTTACACGTATTCTACAAATGAATATGTATTATTAACTGATAGGGGAGAACCTGAATATTTTGAAAAAAAAATGGAAGATGAATACAAGAATGAGTGGGTTGAAGCCATCCAAGATAAGATGAAGTCATTGTATGAGAATCACACCTTTGAGTTGGTGAAATTGCCTAAGGGTAAAAGGGCTTTGAAGAATAGGTGGGTATATAGGGTGAAATAAGAAGAACACTCCTTACATCTATGATACAAAGCTAGATTGGTTGTTAAGTAATTTAGTCAAAGGAAAGGCATTGATTTTCCTGAAATATTTTCTCTAGTTGTAAAGATATCATCTATTCATTTGGTTCTTGGTTTAATAGCTAGTCTCAACTTAGAGGTTGAATAGATGGATGAAAAGATCGCCTTCCTTTATGGTGATTTAGAGGAAAAGATTTATATGGAGCAACCCGAAGGTTTCAAAGTTAAAGAAAAGAAGGATTATGTGTGCAGATTGAAGAAAAGTCTTTATGGCTTAAAGCAGATACCAAGCCAATGGTACAAGAAGTTTAAATCAATTATGGGGGAGCAAGGCTACAAGAAAACTACTTTTGACCATTGTGTTTTTGTACAAAAATTCTCTAATAATAACTTTGTTATCCTTTTATTATATGTAGATAACATGTTGATTGTTAGCAAGAATGCTTTAAGGATTGACAAGCTGAAGAAGCAGTTGAGCAAGTCTTTTGCAATGAAAGACTTGGGGTTGGCAAAACAGATTCTTGGCATAAGAATCATATGAGATAGAAATGCTAAGAAGTTATGATTATCATAAAAGAAGTACATTGAAAAGGTGCTTCAAAGATTTAAGATGGACAAAGCTAAACCTGTTAGCTCTCCTCTTGCTATTCACTTTAGATTGCGCATTAAACAGAGTCCTTCTATTGATGAAGAAAGGAAAGACATGGAAAGAGTTCCATATGCCTCCACAGTGGAAAGTTTGATGTATAACATGGTTTGTACAAGGCCAGATATAGCTTACGCAATTGGCACAGTTAGTCGTTTTCTCTCAAATCCTGGGAGAGAGCATTGGAATACAGTCAAGTCGATTATGAGGTATCTTCATGGCACTAACAATTTGAGACTTTATTTTGAAAATGAAAAACCTTTGTTGGCTAGTTACATAGATGCAAACATGACCGAAGATATTGATTCTCGTAAGTCTACTTTAGGTTGCTTGATCACCTTCTCAGGTGGCGTTGTGGCTTGGCAATCAAGACTGTAAAATTGTGTTGCTCTTTCTACTATCGAAGCAGAGTTCATTGTAGCAACAGAAACTTACAAAGAGTTGCTATGGATGAAGAAGTTTGTGCAGGAGCTTGGTTTCAAGCAAGATCGATATGTTATGTTTTGTGACAGTCAAAGTGCTATCCACCTTGGCAAGAATTCCACTTTTCATGCTAGGTTGAAGTATATTGATGTGACATATCATTGGATAAGAGATGTTCTAAATTTCAAGTTGCTAAAAATTGAGAAAATTCATATAGATCATGATGGTTCTGATATGTTGACGAAAGCCTTACCATGGGAGAAGCTTGACGTTTTTCATTTGATCATCGGTATAGCGAATCCTTCCACATAGTCAGGAGGGGGAGGTTTTTTAAGTTGGGTTTCCCTCCTTGTGGAGGATGATCCAAGGAAGCTCACCTTCTTTAGGTGAAGCTCATCTCTATTTTTGAGGCCCATAAGGAGGGCACTTTTGTTACAAGAGTATTGATGAGGATTTCCTCATTTAATTTTGTTCATATAATAGGGTTTAAGTGAAAAAAAAAAGGGGAGAGGGAGAATTGCTATTGGCAAAACTTGGAGAAGAAGATAAAAGAAAAGGAGCAAAAAAATTCTGGGTTTGAGAACAATGCGCAGTCATCTTCAAGAGCTCAATCGGATTGTCATCCATGGTCTAATTTAGCTAATATTTTTACAGAAGTATCGAAACACATGGATCTTCATTATGTATGGTGTGATTGTCATTTGGGATTCTCTAACTTAGTGTTCCAGCAACGTTTTCATTGTCCATGTTTTGGTGAGATCTCTTAAATCTCTTAAATCTCTTCCTTCTTTCTTTTGGGTATTCATCTTGTTAATGATGCATGCTAAGGATATGTTGTCCTTGATGTTTGAAATGACTGTATGCCTCTAATTTCAGTTAGAGAAAACTCTTGTGTATTCTTATTATTTGGAGATAGTGGATTTTAGTGGACTATGGTCCCATGATTTTTACTCCACATTGGGGAGGTTTTCCTCGTTAAATTAATAGTGTTGATGTGTGTGTTTGTGTCTATGACAGATTTTTTCACTGATTTATGCATTTAGTTGCTTTCTTGGAAACTTGATTATTGCACACATTGTATTTGATAAATTGCTCCATCAAACTCTACTTATTTGTTCCCTATTATGTTCACCCAAAGATTAAAGTATTAGTATCGATCATCGTATCGGTCGGCCAAAATTAAGATACGCATCAGAGGGTATCGTATCGTATCAGAGATACGCTAAAGATACGCACATAAATAGATATGAAACACTTTTTTAAACACTTTTACATAAAAATTTTGTTAAAAAAAGCTATTGATAGCATTTATTTTGCATAAATACTAAATTGAGGGTATCGCACTAAGAATTCAAGGTTTGTAATTGTCCCATAAATGTAAAATCCTTATTCTCAACCTAGATTTCCACTTTATTTAGAGAGAAATATAGCTGGTAGCAACTTTGGAACAAAAACCCCTCAAAAAATCATGTTTTTTTTCTAAAAAATGACCCATCTTGGCCATTATATGACCGTAGCGCACTGTATCGGTATATATCGACTGATACATACCAATACTCATTGATACATACTGATACATATCAAAGCATACATTTTCACTTCAATTTTATATTTTCCATAAAGTATTGGTGTGTATCGTATCATATCGGTGTGTATCGGTGCTTATTGGTATGTATCATAGGATATATATTGATACGAAAGGATTTGAAAAATTTTATGTATCGTATCAATGTGTATCGTATCGATCGGTTAAATTTAAGATACGTATCGAAGGATATTGTATCGATATCCAAGATACTTTAAACCCTAGGTTCACCCATGAGGGGAAGATTTTGTCCGCATTTCTATTAACCGGGTATATCTCTCGGTTAGTGCGTTTCTCCCCATCACTTTGTTGTCGGATTCAACAATTATACAATCTTTGGAGGACGCCCACTTGAATTGCCAATGCTTCGCCTATTAGAATCAATGTGAACACAGAAGATTCAAAGGCACCATGTTGCCATTTTCCATTACAGTCACAAAATATAATCCCAAGTCCTCCAACAGACCTACCAGATACTAAGGACCCATTTAATTGGGGGGATATCTATGGATAGAATTGTTGGGGTGGGATTGTTGTACGTGTTTTACCACTCCTTGGGTAGTTGAGGTGTTTGGTTGATAGGCGTGGGAATTGATGGGGCTTTGCTAAAAATCCAAGGAATGAATAGTAACCACCTCTGCAATCACTCTCCCGTGCACCCCTACGAATGCCATAGAACCTTCATCGCTCTAGCACACCGTCTCTATTGACCCTCACTTGCAGCCACTCATCGCCTTCTATCTCTACCATCTTGCACCCCCTCCCCTGCGACCTTCTACCAACTGCACCACTCCCTGAAGATCCCATCCCCGAGGACCTGCTTCTTCCTAAATACCTTTAGGTATTGTTTGGTTGCAAGGGGAATGCAAATTTTTTATGTAAAGTGGAATTTTTTTCTCAAGAAAAATAAATTTAGATGTTTGATTCCAAAGGAAATATATTTTACATGTAAAAAAAAAAATCACTTATACACTAAAACTTCCCTTTTTATTTCCCCACCAAAATAGGAAGAAAAAAGAAAACCTGACTGTCACGATCTCTCTCTCTCTCACTCTCGCGACTCTCACCCCGCTCACGACTCTCATGCTGGGTGAGGCTATCTCTCTCTCTCTCTCACTCTCGCGACTCTCACCCTGCTCAAGCAGGGTGAGATGATCTCTCTCACGTGACTCTCATTTTGCTCATGGCTTTCCTTCTCAACAAGATGCTATGTTTGGTTTGCTTGTAACTAAGTTGTTGGTTCTCTTCCTTAGGAGAAGAATTTGAAATCTCTAATCCTTAGGTTTGGTTTCTTCTTCACTTATGTTCGTTCTCTTCTTCATTTTGTAACTAAGCTGTGTATTTTTGCAATACATTGGCACGTGAGTATTGGTATGTGAGTCAAGTGTTTGATGAAATGTTTTATCGAGATTTGGTTTCTATTAGTTTAAAAATCATCAATCTCATTTGAAAGTTTTCTTGCTAGTGGCATTATGTACATGGACTGATATGATAGTGGACTTTGCCTGCAACCATCTCTCATGAAATACCAGACCAAACTAAGTAGAGGGCATGGCTCAAAATTACTAATAAATTACTGTTTTGTATCATTATAGTCCCCTTCCATTTCCTCTTTTGGCCAAGTCTTCACCCAAGGATTTTATTATACTTAAATCGGTTCCTCTGCCACTCTTAAACCATTAGTGTTTTCTAAAGTGGAGTCATTCTCAGTTGGGCTTTAACAACCATAGGAGATAGTTTTTCATTATTCACAAACATCTTTTGATGCATTGTATCCTTTGGTTTGTGCAGCTAAGAAGTGTTGATGCCAGAAATTTGGGTTCAAAGCACATCTTCACACACTTGCCTTACAGGATTTGTTCTTTAAGCAAAAAAAAAAAAAAAA
>NW_024869134.1:18626-34907 GCF_013358625.1 Macadamia integrifolia
TTTTTTTTTTTTTTTGAAGTAGATCAATCTGTCATAAAGGTTCGTTTTGATCTAAGCTGGTATCTGCGGCTCGAAAATAGTCATGGGGCTTCTTAGCATCATAAAAAAAACCACTACGAACATGCTATGGCGGTGGAAGAAGGAGATTTCTCTTCACCTCACGACGGTCACAATACTCAATTATACCACTGTTTTTTGACTTTTGGAAATTAACAAGTTTTGATGGAATGCACAGTAATTATATCAAAGCTGTGCTTAATAGTCATTCAGCTCCAGAAATGATGTTTCGTGTTAAAAACATAATTTTAAGGCTGCATTGGTAACATTCTAAAATAAAGTGTTTGGTGCATTTATGGTATGTTTCGCTTTTTTGGAATAAAAAGTGAAAGAAAAAAAAAATTGTAGAAACGAGAATTGACGGAACGACAAAAGGTATCGTTCCAGTTTCATTCCAAAAAAAAAAAAAGACATTTTGACACAAATTGAAATTTCCATTTGTGATATGAAACATTGTTTCTGGAACAGAAACGTTACCAAATGCAGCCTAAGTTTCTGTGTCAAAATTCCCTTTAAAAAAAAATGGTGTTTGGTGAACCTATTTCAGGAACGATCATTTTACATTTCTAGCCCCCCCCCCCTCTTTCGTTCCAAAAAGACTGAAGTTGACGCCAAACACTTTATTCCGTTTTGTGTTCCCATAGAACAGAAAAACATCAAGAACATTTTTCTAAATGACTACTAAATGTAGCCCAAACTTTTCCTTTTCTGTTGTTCACCCTAATAAATAGTAAAGTCTGCATGTCAAATATTCTCACCCCACAAACCCCTCTAAACAAATGGGCCTAAAGATGCATCACAATTAAGCTATAAAGCCTCTTGAAGGAGGGTCCCATGGTGGTGGTGATTGTTGAAGTGTCATGTGAGCTACCGGATGAGGGGTGTTATGTGGTGGTGAACTCCACTATATTTACTGCCTAGAATTGCCCTATCAAGGATAAAAATTGAGTGGTTGTGAATTATGAACTGGGAATAAGACGAAAAAGGATATCTAATCTAATGTATAATTGAAAGACAAATTCCTGCCCAGATTCCTGAATAGGAATAGCACTTCATATGCCTGTCATATATACTTTTGATCAAGAATTATAAGAGGCCCCTTCAGTCACATCACTAAATATAGATATGTAGATGGCGACAAGCCGCATCATTCAACCAAACCAAAGATACATGAAATGGATGCCGGAACAGATAAAAGACTAGTCCTAGGAGGGGTCCACTCTATTACAACTCATAAGCAAACCCAGCCAATAGCCAAAAACCAGTTAATGAAATATGATATTAAATAATTGGGAAACCGAAAGAGGTTTCTCATTATCAAGCTTATCCACACGCTGAGGTTGTCTTTCTTCTCTTCCTTTTGTTCAGGGTTTTGTTTATTCATAAGATAGAGGAGAAAGTATGGTTCAGAAGGGATGAGCACAAGAATAGACATTGGGTCCACACAGGTATTAGATAAACTAGAGAGAGAGAGAGAGAGAGAGGTGGAGAGAAACCTGGAACAGAGTCATTGGCTCCAAGGGGTAATTACGTGGCTGAAAAGAATTCAAGGACTTCAGCTATACTCAAATTGAAGAAACTTTTGAGAACTAATAAACAACTGTCATTTCTCCTTCCTTCTAGGCTAATGATAAATTCAAAAATATGAAAACATCGTTTGAGCTGACTATGAGCAGTGCTTCAGTTTGTATATTTGAAATATAAGAAAGGAAAAAAGATCCAGTCTGGCGACTCTGGCCTAGAAAATAATCAGATTGATCGGGGCACAAAAAGACTGCTCTGCTCCTCCCAGCCTTTCTGATGTGTGTTAAAAATGCCCCCTCATTTTCTTCCATTGGTCCTTTCTATACCAGGCAAATAGGGTTTTTATGCTTTATAATAAATGATAAAAAATGTTTCTTAGCATTGTACCATTTTACTTACTATTTGGTTTAGTTGGTTATGTTGGAAAAGACCACATGTAGCTCCTTGTATCTTGCATGTGAAATATGCCATACAAAACTTTAATAGGAGGAAATGAGTTACCCTTGATTCGTAAATGTAGCTCCTCCATGCGATCTTAGATCTTCTTCAGTCGAGTAGTCCAAGAAACATGTTCACACAATGCTTTGTATTTGTCAAGAATGCACACATATACACTCTCTCACCTATGGTTTCTAAAAACCCTACTTTCCATCCAGAGATGGGAGAGAGAGGGTGGGGGCAACCAAAATCATGTGAGCCTTCTCCCCTTCTCATCCCTTTATAAAGTGAGTTTCTAACTTAAAGTGGGCTTCCTGATACGCTCAAATTAGCCACCCAATAGGGTGTGAACACGTGGCACCCAACTATAAGGATATTCACAGATACCCACTATAATCACGACTCCGAAGATCGGTACAGTGGGGAGACTTGAGTACTCTTCATGTCAAACCCCGTTCACACTGAACCGGGCCAGTGACCAGGTTAACACCGGTTAACCCAAACCTGCCAGGATCATCTGATACTGTATTCCACCACAACATACGCACAACTAATAAAGGATTATCAGATCAGCGAAAGACTTGGTTTACCTGTGAATATTCCCATAATACTTGATACCCGAATTGTGATACAATAGTTATATACATGTGGGCCCGAAGGCATGATATTTACACAATAAAAGTACAATTCACATATCAAGTACATAAAAGAAATCATAAAAAATCAGAGTATACAGCTAGGCTCGGTTTCAAAGGCTAGAGCTCAGCTCGGCATCAAGGGTTGAGCCCAGCTCGGCATCACATGGTAGAGCTCAGCTCAGTCTCAAAAGTGGAGCTCAGCTCGGCATCAGAACTACGGTCCTGCAGCACAACTCTTGCACACGAGCAATCAGTGCCGTGCTCTAACTCCTCAGGAGCCTACCAGTCCTCTTCGGGGAACTCGACTGTGGGACCCACCCCGTGCTCCTCAGATGTATGACCTGTAAAATCATCTAAAAAGAGGTGCACACGTGGGATGAGCTCACTAGCTCAGTAAGTGGAAAGATGGACCACACAGCAGTCCACACAACAAAACACAATCATATGCACTACATGCTATGCAATACATTTTAAATCACATCCACCTAAGCAACATTACTAAGTCTTTGGTTTAGTACTACTACAGCCACAGTGCGCGTATACTCCGGGTACGAGCCGCGAACTCCATCCCACGATACACCTATAGGGCTGTCAGAGAAGGCCCACCGTGAGTACTCGAAAAAATAAAAACATGCCGACCACCGGCTCTCAACAGAAAAGTAAATGACTGAAATTAAAGATGCTGACTCCAGCAATTTAAAAGCAGTACGATTGGCCCTCTTGAATATACCACCGGGGTTGCCGACTGTCCTAATGACCTTCCGCGTTATGTCTAACCTCCACAGTGACCCGACAACCGCGACCACTGCTTCCCCCTAAATGGTAACCCAACATCTTAACCCCTGTTGGGAAGGATCGAAGCACGGGATGGTGAAAATCCTAAACCGTATGCTCCTATATGACAATAGTACGATTGCATAGTGCCACCGCGTCCCATACCACGGGCCACCAATGCACTCGTGTCCAAGCCAACTACGGCATCTAGTCTATTAATGCATTATGCACAATGATGTCAACATTCATCACATAAGCCTCTCATCACTTGGCATTTAGAAAGTAAACATAGCACACATGCATAACAATGTGAGGATGATTAATCTACATAGCATATTCATGATGGTATGACTAGACTAGATACAATTAAATGAATGCCAAACAATGCCTTGAAACAAGGCCAAACGTCCTCTCTCCACTTACTTGTAGTGTACAAGGATTCCCGTTCGGTACGGGTGAGATCTGGTGCGAGAAGTGTAGGATTTGGTGAACCTAACATGAGTGAGCGGGGTTAGTACTTCACCATTTTGGAATCAAAATTAACACGATCCAATGACACGATCATGTTTAGAATCCTAAAAGAATGTCACATGTCCGATTCGGGCCCAATCGGACGAAAAAAATCACATTCGGAGCCTCTCAGGTGGGTCAGACAGCCCACCTGTCTGGCCCACCGGTTTGGCCCATCGGTCTGGACCGAAGGGCAGGCTGGCCTGCCGGTTGGCCCGTCGGTCTGGCCTACCGGTTGGGCCATGGGGCTTGCTAAGACCGACGGGTAGGGTGGCCCACCGGTTAGCCCACCGATCTAGCCCATCGGTTGTGCCCGAGGGCCCTACCCTCTCAGGCAGGTGCCCACAGGCGGGCCAGATGGCCCACCGGGCTTGCCCATCGGTCTTGGCAGGAAAACTACTGTTTCTTCCCAACTTCCTCCATTCTTTGGGGATTCAAATGGGGCTTTTCCAAACCCATTCTTCACACTTTCAATGTCTTATAGGATGATTCTAACTTAGATCTAGGTTAGATTTAAGGAATGGGAAGCCATCTTACCTTCTTTGCTCAAGAACACCTTCAAACCCCCAAAATCACTTCAAATCCACAATGCTTCTCCAACCTTGTCAATACCTCTTCAAATCCTTCAAGAGCAACACATAAATCATCTATTAAACCTTAGATTCATCATTTCAAAGGGGATTTACAAGATCTAAAGAAACCCTACTCGAATCAAGGGTTTTACTTGGGTATGGTGAATGTTTAAGGAACCCAACTTTGCTTATCTCTAAATGTAGATCTAGTGTTGAAGATCACTCTTCCGGCGCCGGAATGGGGAGATCAAGCCTTGGTGCCACTGAAATCCATCTCTTCTTCCTCTTCCTTCTCTTCTCTTCTTCTTTCCTTTCCTTTCGCTCTCCTCTTTACTATCCTCACCAACGTACGAGTGTCATAAATGAAAAAGAAAAGAAAATCATAAATGCTATATATATACTTCTTAATTAACTACTAATTCACATGGATGGGTCACTCAGGTGGGTGGGTGCACCCACCTGTCCGCCCACCTGAGGGTCAAAACTTGGGATTTTGACAGAGTTCGGGCCTTGGCGCGAACCCCACCCCGGCATACGATGTAATATACATATGCACCTTAATATACGGCTACATACCTGCTTTATCCGTACATGGCCTTATGATAGGTGCATGTACACGGCTTGGGTATACCTGTCTCTTCTGGCACTGGCTCGGACTTGTCGGGCCAGCCGGTGTTTAAGGTCACCCTTGCCATCATAGTCCATAAGGAACCCGCTCTAACTCTCTCCGGTTCGGGTCCTACATAGTTAAACCGGGTCAACCGTATAATCAGACCGGGTTCAAGAAGTAGGGTATTACATTTACCCTCCCTTCTGAAAATTTCATCCTCGAAATTGTGTACCTGGTTGATCAAAAAGATGAGGGTACTTGGCTTGGATTTCATCCTCTTTCTCCCACGATGCTTCTTCAAGTGAATGATTAGCCCATCGCACCTTTACATAGGAAATGGAGCGGTTGCGAAGGATTTTCACCTTTCGGTCCATAATTTCAGCTGGCTGCTCTGTATAGGTCATATCAGCTTCTAGGTACTCTGGTCCCACGGGTAATACATGAGATGGATCATGCACGTATCTCTTCAGCATGGATCCATGAAATACGTTATGAACATCCCCGAGTGAAGGTGGCAGAGCAAGCATGTAGGCTACTGAGCCAACCCGGGCTAAGATCTCAAATGGCCCAATGTATCTTGGGCTCAACTTCCCCTTTCTGTGAAACCTTTGCAATCCTTTAGTAGGAGAGATCTTGAGAAATACCTTTTCTCCTGGCTGAAACTCGATGTCTTTCCTGCGATTGTTTGCATAGCTCTTCTGACGAGACTGAGCTGCTTTAATCCGCTCTCGGATAACGTCGACTTTGTCACAAGTCATCTGTATCATCTCAGGTCCTAACATTCGACGTTCACCTACCTCATCCCAATACAAGGGAGTTCTGCACTTCCTGCCATATAACGCCTCATACGGAGCCATCCCAATTGTAGCTCGATAACTGTTGTTATAGGAAAACTCCATAAGAGGTATATATTCTTCCCAACTGCCACTCATCTCCATTGTACATGCCCTGAGCATGTCCTCAAATATCTGTATGGTTCGCTCCGACTGACCATCCGTCTGTGGGTGGAAGGCAGTACTCAAATTCAACTGTGATCCCAAGGCACGCTGTAAGCTTTTCCAAAATCTGGAAGTGAACCTTGGGTCCCTATCTGATACAATGCTCATTGGCACTCCATGTAATCGCACTATGTTGTCCATGTAAAGTTGTGCTAGTTTGGCCATGGAGAACTTGGTCTTGATGGGAATGAAATGAGCAGTCTTGGTAAGTCGATCAACGATCACCCATATCGCGTCCATTCCCTTAGGTGTACATGGTAGTCCGGTGACGAAGTCCATTGTAATCCTCTCCCACTTCCATTCTGGTACTGGGAGTGGCTGAAGAGTACCATAAGGTCGATGCCTCGCAGCTTTTACTTTTTGGCATGTGAGACAAGTCGCCACATACAGAGCTGTTGTGACTTTCATGCTTGGCCACCAGTAATTTTGTTTGAGGTCTTTGTACATCTTTGTACTTCCTAGGTGGAGTGAGTACTCTGAGCTATGTGCTTCTCGCACTATCTTGTCTTGTATATCCAAATCATCGGGTACACACAATCTGCCTCGAAACATCAATGCCCCATCACTGGCTAAAACAAAATCTAGGTCATTCATTGTTTGATTTTGAACCTTAACTCTGATCCGCTGCAATTCAGGATCCAAAGGTTGTTTCATTATTACCTCTTGCCTAATAGCCGGATGCAACTGTAGAGCCGTCAAGGATACAGTCAACCATTTAAGGTTTTCTGGTTGACGTTCCAATTCTAAGGTTGCTCCTTCATACAAGAGGGCTTCATCCATTAGCATCGCCTCTTGCACAAGTGGTGGGCTGACTGCTAAGCATGAGAGTGACACAGTCTGTGCCTTCCGACTCAATGCATCTGCCACTACATTTGCCTTGCCGGGATGATACTGAATGTCTCAGTCGTAATCCTTCATGAGCTCAAGCCATCTCCTCTGTCTCATGTTCAGATCCTTCTGGGTGAAGAAGTACTTCAAGCTTTTGTGATCACTGTATATCTCACACTTCTCCCCATACAAATAATGTCGCCAAATCTTAAGGGCAAAAATGACTACGACTAGTTCTAAGTCATGAGTGGGGTAGTTCTTCTCATACTCCTTTAGTTGTCGAGATGTATACGCTATTACTTTACCGCGTTGCATGAGAACACAACCCAAACCAACTTTGGAAGCATCAGTGTAGACTGTCAGTCCACCTGTGCCTTCAGGGATGGTCAACACAGGGGCCGACACCAACCTCTTCTTCAATTCCTGGAAACTCTTCTCACATTCCTCTGCCCAGTCGAATTTCACACCCTTTTTGGTTAATCTAGTCATTGGTGCTGAAATTCGGGCGAAATTCTCAATGAAGCGCCAGTAGTATCCAGCCAAACCCAAGAAGCTTCTAATTTCAGTGACATTCTTGGGGATTTTCCATTCTACTACTGCTTTCACCTTATCGGGATCTACTTCGATTCCAGCCTTAGACACTACGTGCCCCAGGAATCCAACTTGTTCAAGCCAGAATTCACACTTGCTGTAGTTGGCAAACAATTATTGTTCTCTCAACCTCTGTAACACCATTCTCAAGTGTTGAGTGTGCTCCTCTTCTGTCTTGGAGTAGATTAAGATGTCATCAATAAAAATAATTACCCACTTATCGAGTATGTCATGAAATACTCGATTCATTAAATCCATGAACACTGCCGGTGCATTGGTTAACCCGAAAGATAACACTAGGAACCCATAGTGACCATACCGAGTCCTAAATGCTGTCTTGGGTATGTCGCTGCTCTTTATCTTGAGCTGATAATAGCCTGATCGAAGGTCTATCTTTGAAAATACTCTGGCTCCCTGCAACTGGTCAAATAAATCATCAATGCGTGGCAATGGATACCGGTTCTTAATGGTTAGCTTATTTAATTCTCGGTAATCGATACACATACGCAAGCTGCCATCTTTCTTCTTGACAAACAATACTGGGGCACCCCAAGGTGAAACACTTGGGCGAATAAACCCCTTTTCCAATAATTCCTGCAATTGCATCTGCAACTCCTTCAATTCAGCTGGTGCCATCCTGTATGGAGCCTTAGATACTGGAGTTGCTCCAGGAGTCAAATCTATGGCAAACTCCAACTCTCTATCAGGTGGTAAATGCATCAGATCATCTAGGAAGACGTCGGGAAACTCTTTAACCACCTTTACCTCTTCTAGAGGTGTAATCTTTGCATCAACATCAAGTACCGATGCTAAGTAGCCCTGACAGCCGTCTTCCAATAACTTTACCGCTTGAAGAGCGGAGACAAGGACCTTCCTCACCCGTTTCATTTTATCTGCCCGGTACACCAATTCTTTCCCTTCGTTATCTGACACCCTAATCAACTTTTCAGCACACATCACATTAGCTCGATGAGTCGACAACCAATCCATGCCCAATATAACATCAAAATTCTGCATATTGAACTTAATGAGTTGTGCATCAAATTTCTCTCCACTAATTTCCACTGGGCACGGCCCATACACCTCTTTTAACTAAATCACTTTACCAGTAGGCATACTAACAATCATTTCGTGATCTAGGATCCTGGGTGGTATCCCAAGTTTCTAGGCAAATCTCTTAGATGCAAATGAATGAGTAGCTCCTGAATCGAATAAAACATAGGCTTGTATGCCTGATATGGTTAGGATACCTAGTGTAACAATGCATATAATTTCGACAGGTCATCAATATTTAACATGAGGAAATTCTTAATTTAAAATGTAACTGCTACTACTTATGTACTGGCCTCAGCTTCCTCGACTGATAGAGCATACATCCTTCCCTACGGTTGATTCCCCCGAGCTAAGGGAGGTCGGTACGTAGAGGGCTGACTAGAGGGCAAGGCTGGTCTGACTCGATAGTCTTTTGCATAATGCCCATATGAATGGCAGTTAAAGCAACGAATCTGAGATGTTGGAACTGGGGCGGGGCCCCTCTGCACTTGACCCATTGCGGATGGAGGTCGGGGTGGCCTTGGAGCTGTAGGTGCTGCACTAGTGTTCGGGCGAAAAGATGTGTAGCCCGAACCACCAGCTGGTCTAGGAGGGTAGCCAGATGGCCTATAGGGCTGCCTATACATAGGCCCAGATGGCCTATAGGGCTGCGGTATGCCTTGGAGGAGTTCCCCATATCCGGAAATGGGTTCGTTCTCTTCCACAGTCCAGGGGTGAGGGACTGTTCTCCCTTTTGCTTATCCTCCATGGTCTTGGCCTTCTGTACAATCTGGCCATAGTCAGTCAAATCCAAGACCTCAAGTACAGACCCAATGGATGCTTTTAGGCCCTTTAGAAATCTCGTAGTCTTCTCTTCAGCTGTCTGCATATGCCTTGGGGAAAAATGGAACAAGCTCTCAAATTGCTGTTGGTACTCAACGATAGTCTTACCTCCTTGAGTTAAAGCCATGAACTCAGTCTCCTTGCGGTCTCTGAAGCTGCGCGGGTAATGATTGTCTAAGAACAGCTCCTTGAACTGTTCCCAGGTGGGTTCTGGATGGGCAGCCAACAATATGGGCTTGGAAGCTTGCCACCACGAGTTGGCCTCCTTCTTGAGTTGCAACCCCGCACAAATGAGTTTCTGTGCGTCTGTGCACTCAATCACCTCAAATATTTTCTCTAGCTCTTGGATCCATTGGTCCGATTCCAGAGGATCACTCCCCACCTTAGAGAATACAGGTGGTAAGTTCCTCTTGAATGACTCCACTACCTTTGACATATTATTCGTCGACGGGATGTTAGGAGCATAAGTCGGAAAGTAAGAGTATGGAGGAGGCAACCCATACTGAGGAACACTGAATGGTGGAATTGGAGGTGTACCTCCCACTTGTGGTCCCGTCTCTGACCCTACAGACAGGTCTTGCGGAGTAAGTACCCAGGGAGGATGACCCGATTGAGAAAGGTCCAATTGTTGGTGAATAGCAGTCATAAATGCTTATTGTTGCTGAAGCATTTGTTGCTGAAAATCCTGTTGTGACTGCTGAATTATGGTAGCAACATCTCCCGGAGTAATAACCGGTGGAGGGTCCGAGAGTGTAGTCATAGGTGGGTCCCCATGTGCCCCACCCTGACCAAGGGTCTCTGGAGGTGGTGGAAGTGAGGTTTGCCCCACAGAGCGGGACCTCCTGGGATTCGGTGGTCGACCGACCGGACGAGGACCACGCGAGGTACCTTGGGCATTGCTGCCGGATCTAGTACGTACCATCGTATCCCAGTACCTGGAACATATCATGCACCACATTGGTTAAACACCGTAGAATTGATTTCGGCACACAAGTATATGCCATCACATAGGGTATTGTAGTGTATGATAGTCTGCAACTAATCGCAACTTAATTCCAAGATACAAAACCGGTGCTCCGACAAGTATGTCAATGGTCCCACTCGACCATAATACGCAATCATATGAATAATGACAAAAATCAATATAATTATATTAATGACACTAAAAAAATAATTTCTATTTTTCCCAAGTTTCCTCAACTGGTGGGCTGCACCGGCGGGCAGGGGCCCGTCGATCGACCCACTGATCCCAGAACCTGCCCGCCGGTCGACCCGCTGATCCCAGAACCTCAACCGATGGGTGACACCGACGGGCAGGGTGGCCCACCGGTCGGCCCACCGGTCCCGGCCGAGTAAAAATGCGAACAAGGCCCATCAGTCCTCTGTTCAAGTGCATTTTCTTCCATTCTCCTCTCTCTTTCTCTCTATCTCTTCTAGGCGATTTTAGAGGGCATTTCGACGCTTCCACTCGCGATTCCACTCATCCACCTGACGATTTGTGAGAAGATTCAACTCCTCCACTTCCAAGTAAGTTCTCCTTCTCTTTTTCTCAGTATTTTCACTTGGGGGGTAAATCCATGTGTAGACTTTAATCTAGGCTCTCTTTCCATATTTCTTTCCATAGAATAGCATTTCCATGTGATTATGATGTTTCTCTTGTGGTCATTTCTAGTTTATTTGGATTTATCTCCCCATTTTGAGAAAAACCCCAAATCGTGCCCTAGTTTTCTCAAATTTGGGGATTTCTTCAATTCTCGCTCTTTTTCTCCAATTAATGATTCATTTGTGATGCATTACACTTGATTTGTGCTTAACATGCTATAGAATTCATGAAATGTCCCTTATACTTGGAATCCCCATGTCTTCCCATGAAAATCCCCCTTTTATGTTGGGTTTCCTTGATTTTTCCTTTACATACTTGGTATTTGTGGACCTCCATAGTCTATTAGAGTATGTTTTTGCATGTTCATGATCTCGCTACCATGGCATTTCCGTCTTAGACCTATAGTTTCAAGTTTTTTTTCTCCATTGTGAATGATTTTGCACATTGAAACTTGAATCCTCTCATGTTACATATGCCCATGCCCCTTTCTATCATATTACTGTTTTACCATGACTCTGCTTCGTCACTTACCGTGCATCTCGTTCATAGGCTCCCTATCATTCCTAGCTTGTCGCCTTTTCTATTTTGCGAGAAATTTGGGTTTTGGGGCTCCCCCTTACTATTGTCATTTTCCTTTCCTTACTCACCCTGCTTTCCTCTTTTCTTACCAGGATGTCATCTCGCACCGGCAAGGGGCCCTCATCTTCTGGCGCGCGAGGTAAGACTACCGCTTCTAAGCAGAAGAGTGCGGGAACCAGCTCTCCAGCCCCCCGCACAGGGAGACCCGGACCTGCCCGGTTTGACCCTTCGGACTATGATGAGGAGCTCTTCCATAGTGCAGAGGCAGCATCCAACTGGACGGCTTTCCTGAAGAGGTCGGTGATGATGGAGAAGACCGTGGTAGTCGACGACTTCCACAAGGCTCGGCTTCAGGAGAGGTTCTCAGCACTGGGTTGGGAGTCTATCCTCCACGTAGACCGTCCATGCTACGAGCAGCTAGTTCGCCAGTTCTACTGCAACTTGGAGGTTTCTTATCAGTACTAGGAGTACACCATAGTCAGCTTGGTGAAGGGGGTAGACATCCAGCTGACCGTGGATACCTTGGCCAGCATCTTAGGCATATCGACAACCGGCCACCGTTACTATAGTCCTCCCAAGAGTAAGCCCCTGGGACCATTCATGAGTTTGGAGACACCGGACTACATCTACGAGACCATCTGTGGCAGCAGTGCCCGTCTGGAGTCCGAGACATCCTTCTATCCCGAGGTTCGCGTGTTTGCCCGTTTGGTCCAGTTTAACTTGCTCCCCAGAGGAGGTCATCGGAACCAGGTGGGTTTCATGACGGCCTTCATCGCTTTCTGTATATACACGGCCATAGAGGGAGGTGTCGAGCACTTGTGCCTGCCCTACATCATCCTCAAGACGATGGAGCACCATACTTCCCACCCTGAGGATGGAGGATTCCCCTATGGCAGGATCCTCACTAGGATCTTTGACTTCTTCGGGGTGGACCTAAGCGGCGAGGAGGGGAAGACTCCGGCGGATAGGTTTGACAGGGGTAACCTCTTGAGGATGGGTCTCCATACCCTTATGGATACACCTTTAAGAGCAGGAGCTCAGAGAGGTAGGGATAGGAGGGCTGCCCCTATGGAGGATGTCCACATGGAGGAGGAGTCCAGCGAGGAGGATGAGGACTATGTTCCTCAGGATGAGGAGGATGATTTGGTGGGTGATGACATCCCTGAGGAGGTGCCTCAGGAGTCGAGAGGTCCCGATCTTGGTTCCTCCAGAGCTGCAGCTGCACAGCATAGAACCCCACCACCTGAGAGTGGTGCATACGATTTTGAGGGCATGATGTCCACCATGCAGGCCCTGAAGGATGGCCAAGATCAGCTGCTATGAAGGCTGGACGAGAGTGCTTCCAAGAAGGAACTCATCCTGGAGAGGCAGGCTACTTTGGAGAACTCCTTTCTCCAACTGGGCCAGGACTTGAGCACCACGGGTAATGCCATGTCAGCAGATTTTGGCCGACTACGGAGGGCGGTACGGCTGGTGAACGCGAGGTTTGACTACTACGACCATCGCCTTGACGTCAACTCTAGACCTCCGACGAACGTAGTGATCATAGATGACGATGACGATGATCAGTGAGGGCTTAGCTCGCCCACACCAGCTTCTTATCTATTTCCTTTTTATTGGACCTTGTTGTATATTTCATTTCTTTTCTCATTCCTTGTATTTGCACTGTAACTGGAATTTTTTTATGGGATAATGTGTTTTGATAGTGGTTTGTGATGCATTTATTTGTTAGATTCTTGGGTAGTTTGGTTGTGATGTTTATTGTTACTTTTTTATCATTGTTATATTATATATCTGTTGTTTATCAGGTGTTTGTGTGTAAATTTTTGGAAATCCCATTTTACACCATTATGCTGCCGAAATTTTGTCAAACTAGTACGCGATAGATTATAACACCAATTTAATTACCTTTTATCAACTCACACGCATGCCATGAATGCAACATCTAAATGTAACCCTTTTTAATACTTTCTTTCTTTGGCTTTTAACTCCTTAAGGCTTTTACATTAACCCAATTCCATTTTCCTATTATAGATTCTACGGGATTCTAACGGTATGCTGTGAGTGGAGCAGAGCATCACGCTCTGACACCACCGTTGTCACACCCCGTTCACACTGAACCGGGCCAGTGATCGGGTTAACACCGGTTAACCCAAACCTGTCAAGATCATCTGATACTGCATTCCACCATAGCATACGCACAACTAATAAAGGATTATCAGATCAGCGGAAGACTTGGTTTACCTATGAATATTCCCATAATACTTGATACCTGAATTGTGAAACAATAGTTATGTACATGTGGGCCCGAAGGCATGATATTTACACAATAAAAGTATAATTCACATATCAAGTACATAAAGGAAATCATCAAAAATCAGAGTATACAGCTCGGCTTGATATCAAAGGCTAGAGCTCCTTGATATCAAAGGCTAGAGCTCAGCTCGGCATCAAGGGTTGAGCCCAGCTCGGCATCAAGGGTTGAGCCCAGCTCGGCATCACATGGTAGAGCTCAGCTCAACCTCAAAAGTGGAGCTCAGCTCGGCATTAGAACTGCGGTCTCGCAGCACAACTCTCGCACGAGCAATCAGTGCCGTGCTCTAACTCCTCAAGGGCCCACCAGTCCTCTTCAGGGAACTTGACTGTGGGACCCACCCCATGCTTCTCAGATGTATGACCTGTAAAATCATCTAAAAAGAGGTGCACACGTGGGATGAGCTCACTAGCTCAGTAAGTGGAAAGATGGACCACACAGCAGTCCACATATCAAAACACAATCATATGCACTACATGCTATGCAATACATTTTAAATCACATCCACCTAAGCAACATTACTAAGTCTTTGGTTTAGTGCTACTACAGCCACATTACACGTATACTCCAGGTACGAGCCGTGAACTCCATCCCACGATACGCCCATAGGGCTGTCGAAGAAGGCCCACCGTGAGTACTCGAAAAAATAAAAACATGCCGACCACCGGCTCTCAACAGAAAAGTAAATGACTGAAATTAAATGTGCTGACTCCAGCAATTTAAAAGCAGTACAATTGGCCATCTTGAATATACCACCGGGGTTGCCGACTGTCCTAATGACCCGTCGCGTTATGTTTAACCGCCACAGTGACCCGACAACCGCGACTGCTTCCCCCCAAATGGTAACCCAACACCTTAACCCCTGTTGGGAAGGGTCGTAGCACGGGACAGTGAAAATCCTAAACCGCATGTTCCTATATGAAAATAGTACGATTCCATAGTACCACCGCGTCCCATACCACGGGCCACCAATGCACTCGTATCCAAGCCGACTACGGCATCTAGTCAATTAATGCATTATGCACAATGATATCAACATTCATCACATAAGCATCTCATCACTTAGCATTTAGAAAGTAAACATAGCACACATGCATAACAATATGAGGATGACTAATCTACATAGCATATTCATGATGGCATGACTAGACTAGATACAATTAAATGAATACCAAAAAATGCCTTGAAACAAGGCCAAACGTCCTCTCCCCACTTACTTGTAGTGTATAAGGATTCCCGTTCGGTACGGGTGAGATCCAGTGCGAGAAGCGTAGGATTTGGTGAACCTAACATGAGTGAGCGGGGTTAGTACTTCACCATTTTGGAATCAAAATTAACACGATCCAATGACATGATCATGTTTAGAATCCTAAAAGAATGTCACACGTCCGTTTCGGGCCCAATAGGATAGAAAAATCACATTCGGAGCCTCTCAGGTGGGTCAGACAGCCCACCTATCTGGCCCACCGGTTTGGCCCACCTGTCTGGACCGACAGGCTGGCTAGCCCACCGGTTGGCCCGTTGATCTAGCCCACCGATTGGGCCAGGGGGCCTGCTAAGACCGGTGGGCAAGGTGGCCCGTCGGTTAGCCCGCCAGTCTGGCCCGCCGGTTGTGCCCGAGGGCCCTGCCCTCTCAGGCGGGTGCCCACAGGCGGGCCAAATGGCCCACCGGTCTTGGCGAGAAAACTATTGTTTCTTCCCAACTTTCTCCATTCTTTGGGGATTCAAATGGGGATTTTTCAAACCCATTCTTCACACTTTCAATGTCTTATAGGATGATTCTAACCAAGATCTAGGTTAGATTTAAGGAATGGGAAGCCATCTTACCTTCTTTGCTCAAGAGCACCTTCAAACCCCCAAAATCACTTCAAATCCACAATGCTTCTCCAACCTTGTCAATACCTCTTCAAATCCTTCAAGATCAACACATAAATCATCTGTTAAACCTTAGATTCATCATTTCAAAGGGGATTTACAAGATCTCAAGAAACCCTACTCGAATTAAGGGTTTTACTTGGGTATAGTGAATGTTTAAGGAACCCAACTTTGCTTACCTCTAAATGTAGATCTAGTGTTGAAGATCACTCTTCCGGTGCCGGAATAGGGAGATCAAGCCTCGGCGCCGCTGAAATCCATCTCTTCTTCCTCTTCCTTCTCTTCTCTTCTTCTTTCCTTTCCTTTCTCTCTCCTCTTTACTATCCTCACCAACGTACGAGTGTCATAAATGAAAAAGAAAAGAAAATCATAAATGCTATATATATACTTCTTAATTAACTACTAATTCACATGGATGGGTCACTCAGGTGGGTGGGTGCGCCCACCTGTCCACCCACCTGAGGGTCAAAACTTGGGATTTTGACAGAGTTCGGG
>NW_024869135.1:0-8981 GCF_013358625.1 Macadamia integrifolia
GATAGTATGACAGATAGTGTGAATAAAACATAAATAAGAGAATGAAGGGAAGATTTGGGGTAGGGGAATATGTTGGGTTGAGCATCTCACTCTTCCCTAGGCCATCTCATCCAAGCTGTCTTTCACAACACTGCATCTCACAGTTTTCCAACGCAAATCTTTTTTTTTTTTCATTCAATAAATTGTGTTCAATGCTGTAAAACTTATATAGAAGACTCAAATCTGACTCAAACACTAAAAAGAAAAACCTAATCCAATCTTTAACTAATTGGGAAACCTAAACTAAATAGGAAACTGAAATAACAAAGGAAATGGACTCAAAATAGCACTCTTACTAAACTAAGGAATTAAATCCCATTTTCCTGCTTTCTACCAAATTTTAGGTCCATTAAAGTGGTCTATTACAAAGAAAACCTATGGAGATGAAATACCCAATACATACATAACCCAATCCAAGGTTTATTTCCAATAAAATAGGCCCATGAAATGACTTATCTGCATGATGTAGATAAGTCACTTGGGCTTATTTTATTGCAAATGAGCCTTGGGTTGTGTTATATATGTGTTGGGCCTTTGATCCCATGGGTTTTCTTTGAAATGAGCCACTTTAATGGGGCATAAAATATGCGTAGAAGGTAGAAAAAAGGGATTTAATTCATTAGTTTAGTTATTTGCTATTTAATTCAATAAAGGTCCATTAGGCCATTAGTTGATTGTAAAGTCCTATTTAGACTTTTAGTTAGTTAGTTCTACTCCATGTTGGAGTCATAAAGTCAAATTCTAGTCCTATTTTGAATTCCTGGTTGTAGTAAGAGTGTCTAGTCCTATTGGGAAACTAGCTCCTAGTTGTAGTAGGAGTGTCTAGTTCTATTGGGAAACTATCTCCTAATAGTAGTTTAATTGCTATTCTACCCTCTATAAATAGAGGAGCCTATGTACTTATAATTTCAGATTTGAATGAATGAATTATTTAGTGATTACTCTTTAGCTAAAAAAACTGTTATTGAGAGGTGAGATGCCTAACCCTTTGAGGGGTGAGATACCCATTCCTTTTTTTCTCTTTCACCCTTCTCAACCCTCCATCGATTCTTCTTTTTTTATTTTTATTTTCTGTTTATTGTTATTAGAAGTTCAGACCTGTTAAAGCATACAAAATCAGAATCAGCCAGCCAAAGAATTCTTGTTCTTGAAGCCAATTGACCCTCATTGCTGCCCAAGTTTGAGATCTGATCTGCAGATCCTTTAGAGGACTGGTTCTATACTCTAAGAAGATCAATCGATCCTCTCTTGAAGGTTATCTGAAGACGACAAGTTGCTGTTCCTCCAGAATTCTTCACATTCTCTCTCCTAGGTCTGAAAATCAAGAAAGCGCATAACTCCATAACCAGCCGTCAGAAGCCCTACATATTTGGGGTTTTTTGTACCTTCCCTAGGGACTATCTACACCCAAAAGTGCAGCTCAGTCGGACTCCCACAGACCTGGCCGCACCTTTCTCTCTCCAGCTCTATAGAAGGTCTTTCTCTGTCTTATCGGGTTGGGTTTTGGGATGGTTTTGCGCCTATATAGGTATTGTATCCTTGGGGGTTTATTTGATGGTCTTATTTCTTTGTTTTCTGCTCCTATTTGTATTGTTTGGGGTTATAAACTACTGGGGTAGTTTCTTGTAATTTACTCATGCATTACTGCATCACCTGGAACGCTTAACCTTAACTTGAGGGGTCCCTTCCCTAGTAAAAAGAGCTAGAATAAGTCACAAATCCTAACTAAACAATTCATTTTGTGTGATAGTTAACAGCCTTTTTATTTCCCAATGTCAGCATACTTTGGTTCTCAGTGACTCGTGTGACTTCTTCGGTTGGGACATTGATAGGGTGAAATCCAAAACTTTTCCTCTTGAATTTGGAATAGACTGATACTTCATACCTTCTACCATCACATTATCATATAATCATGGATTTCTAATAACACATCTGTCAGCTTTATAGGCCCAACATCACACATTCACACCACACTTCTTAGTTATAATGATGGAGCTTTAAGGGCGCTGAACACATTTGATTTAACTCCAACATTCTGCCATTAAGAAGAGAATTTATATGGTTGTGGGTGCTTTTGAGTTTGTAATCTTGCCTTCTCTACAAAGGTTTTAGAAGCCATGACTCTCAAACTACCTCTCATAAGTCCTACTACACTAATCAATTTTGTTCGAGCCAATTTCATCTTCCTTTCTTCAGAGAGTTTGAACCAACCAAATAATCATCTAAGCTTGCTAAGCAGTCATAGAATCAGTTTTGGTCATTAATCCTTGCTTTAATCTCTGCAAGTCTCAGTTTATATTTATCTCCCCTGTTTCTGGTTTTCTTTTACAAAATACTCATCACACCTTCTGCAGCTCAATTATATTATTATATCTGGCCTGGGAATCATTAGTGGGCCAAGGTGATCCCATAGATGGAGTTGCTGCCCTATTTACTTAGTATCTACTAACTTACAGTGTTGCTTTCCCTGTTTACAGTGAACTTCTCTTTTCTGATTTCTGAAGTCAGTGAAATAATTAATCTCAAGTACAATCTCTGAGTGGTATTTGGAAAATCCTGAATTATCATTTTTTCTGAAAACTGCATTAAACTTCCAGAATCCGTTTACTTTTTACTATTCTTCATTGGTCCATATTGATCCTGGTTACTACTATAGTTCCAACACTTCATTGTGTTCTTAGAATTGATTCTAGACTCTGGACCGCACCACAAAGAATCACCGGCTTCTAATTCCCAGCTTCAATATTTTTGAGGAGAAAATATAACTACCAAAATTCCCATCCTGCTCAGTTGAAGAAAACTGGTAGATTACTTATCTCAAAAAAAAAGAAAAAGAAATAAAAAAAGGAGAGGGATCGCTACACCGTCAGTGTAGCCTGTGCTTCTGAGCACAACAATGAGGAGGCAATGGTGGTTCTGTCAGTAGGGGCAGGGGGAGGGGGGAAAAGAGAAAAAAGAATAAAAGAGCATTGCAAGAAAGCACAGGCTGGCAGCGTGTACAGCATTTTCCCAAAAAAATAAGTTCCTCTTCTTCTTTCATTTATGGTGCCCCTTTTTGGAAAGGGCAGGTCTTCATATGTCACAGTTCATATTTCTTTTCTTCTGCTGCCTGGTGTTCTTTTCCCTATTCTCTTCCTTCTCTTTTGCATTTCTTGCTTAATTGCTGCTTTTTTTTGGCTAGTACAATTGACCAGAGCAGCTGTCTGAATTCATGTTCATGTATAGACTATTAGAATTAGTACCTGAGCAAGCATTCGTATACAAGTATATTCATGTTGATGTGTAATTTTTATTTCATAAGTTATAACCATACTAGCTCTCTCTCAGATAGAATGTGTACTAGATTTATGACTATGCAGTTTGTCCCATCATTTTTTATAATTGATCCTTGATATCAGTGATTTAGGAAATTATACATTATTATCGACTGCTAGCATGATAGTAACATTGCAACATGTTGGTCACAGGTTCAAAACTTGGAAACAGCCTCTTCTGCGAAGCAGGGGGTAAGGCCGCGTACACTTGCCCCTCCCAGACCCTGCAGTAACAGGGGCCTCATGCACTGGGTTGCTCTTACTAGCATGATAGCAATTGCCCCTTCACTCTCATTAAACGGCAGGAGGAGTGGAAGTTTAAAGAAGATGTCTGGGTAGCCAGACCCTGCAGTAGCGGGAGCCTTGTGCACTGGGTTGCTCTGTAATTTTATACATTGTTCGCTCATATTTATGAAGAAAAGACATAAAATTTCACTTTACATATAAGCCTAACCCCCCCCCCCCCCCCTGCTCGCCATAGTTGCGTAGGTGACAAGGCACCTGGCCACTGCCTTGGAGCCATGACAACTATGATTGTTTTATCATTGTGTTGTTTTCTGATAAAAAATTCTTGCCAAAGTACATACTAAATTGGTGTGAAATGATCTGCCTTCACACTTTAGTCCTTTGGGCTGCTGTTTACACTCCTATCTGCTTCTAAGTATTCCTTTGTTCATCTTTTATCCAGGTTTTTGTGGACATGATTCTTAATGGATGCAGCCTGAACTCCAAGACAGTTGTGAAACCCAAGATCTGTAACCCCACTACTCATAAATCTTCTGTTACACGCTTCTCTCAAGTGCATGCTAGGGTTACATTTCCAAGGAACAAGAGCTTGTGGGCAGGGGCAGCTTGTAAGGACTCTAAGGAAGGGCTGTATTGCCATTCAAGAGGTAACTTAGATGCATAGCATACAGTGTGTGTGTTTCTTGAACTTCAATTATTAGAAAATTCATAAATAGATATAAATGCGTAAAAATACTGTCGTTTTTTGCTTGAATTGGAGAAGATTGAAGAACAAACTGCCGGATTAAACCTTCAAAAGCTAAACCACCTGCATAGTTGCACTTTAAATCATTTTATTTGTTGCACATAAAAATTCATTATGAGAATTATTCTATAATTCAAACTTTCTCACTGATGATACTGATAGTCGTCTCTTTCATAATTTTCATTTCAGGATGGCCCCACCTGCACCTTTCCACTGCATCAACCCCATTATTTAGGGGGGATTATGGTAGCCTGTCACACACATTACCTGTACTACGGAAACGTAGTATGGTAAGCAGATCTCGTATAAGTCCCAGAGCAACCAAAGATGTACCTTCCAGTTTTCGGTATCCGCAGATGACCAAAAAGCCGAGATGGTGGTGGAGGACATTAGCTTGCATCCCCTATCTCATGCCTCTCCACGAGACATGGATGTATGCAGAAACTGCTTACTTTCTCCACCCTTTCTTAGAAGACTTTGAATTCCTTACTTACCCTTTTCTTGGAGCTCTTGGCCGGTTGCCTGCCTGGTTCTTGATGGCATATTTCTTTACTGCTTATCTCGGGGTGGTGAGGAGGAAAGAATGGCCACACTTCTTCCGGTTCCATGTTGTGATGGGCATGCTACTTGAGATCACCCTTCAGGTTATCGGGACAGTGAGCCGTTGGTTGCCCCTTGCATTGTATTGGGGGAAAATTGGCAGGCACGTTTGGACAGCTATTGCGTTTGGTTACCTCTTTACTGTGCTCGAGTGCATGCGGTGTGCTCTGGCAGGCATGTACGCCGATGTTCCCTTCGTATGTGATGCTGCATATATCCAAATTCCATATGATTAACCAGGAAAGGAAACACACTTCGCTTCTCTCTCTTATTTATGTTGGTTTTTTGGGATATCCTATTTAAGGGAAAAATTGACGGTTTGGTGTTGTAAATGCTTTGTTTTATTTAATATTTGGCATTTTTCCAGTTAATGGTTTTCTTTGAATCTTAAAGATGTTATTGATACACTCTTGATGATTGAAGGTACATGGATAAATTGTCAAGGATTTGCCTGGGTTATCAAGAAGCTTTCTGTCATTGGTCTTAATCCATAATGTATTCAAAATATGTGGTTTTCCACTGCTATTTATTGCCAATGTACAGTAAAAGAATCGATATCGAATTATTAATAAGAAAGCACCATTTTTTTTTATAGGTGGCATTCTAGCTATAATCCAATTTATAAACTTTGGCCTTACAGATTGGTGTTTGATTATTCAATGATAAGGAGCATGCAGTTAAGATCTCTCCTAGGTTCATAATGTTCTAGGAATATCCACTGAAGACATCCGACATCTTTAGATTCTATAATCCTTCTGAAAATATAGATACATGAGTCATGACATGTACATTCGTAAATCCTAGCTGAAAGTGTATGGATCTTTTATTTGATCACTAAACATACTTCATTAATTTCTTTGAGTATGTAGATAATCTCTAGATCAACACTTTCTGCCCAGACGCATACAGGGGTGTCCCTCATATGGTGGCTTTCATAGGATTATTGAATTAATAGGTCATAAATGGGATCCCTACGATGAAATGATGACTCTATTTGTAAGCTTTAAAAAAAAAGTGGGAAAATAAATGTCAGCTCATAATAAGGGAATTACATGGTGCAGGAACTACACAGCGTTAGTCCAAGAATGTCGAGAGGTTGTTTCGATAGTTTGATCACCAGGTCGCAACATTTGTTCCATGCCATTGGATTAAGCATGTCGACGGTGAAATAAAGATAGGGAAAAGGTACACCCACCCTTATGTCTACTTTTTTCCAATTTTTTTTTTCGCTATGCCAAAGGTGGGGAATTATAAATTGTCTTTTTGAGATGTTATTTTATTTTATTTTTCTTTTTCTTTTTCTTCAATAAAATTTCTGATCTTTAGTCCAAAAAAAAAAAAAAAAAAACCGCTAGTAAAGATGTTGTCCACGAGGGTAAAAACTGTAAAAGAGTTGAAGGTGGTTTTTCTTCTTGGGCACACCCAGAGAGGAATCTCTGACTGAGCAACTTTGGCCTTTTCACATGATCGTAGTTGGTGTCCATATTTTGTTTATAAATTGCACATATGTTCCTTAAGTCATGTGGAAAGTTTCAATCTAAAAGGCCAAAACTCTACATCATCACATTTGATCCAGAAAGTTGGATAGTCGAAGAACAAAGTTCGTGATGAGCCCTTCGGTTTGGCTTAGAAATACTATAGATCACTAGCCACATCGTTTCTCATTTATTTGATGAAAAATTGATATGTCTGCTTTATATTGCATTGATAATTGCAAAATACTGAGGAACAATGACTAAAACACAACAAAATATACATTTACTTTTTTCGCTAAAGAACAGAAATTTTATTAAAGAAGAGAAAAAGAAAAATACATCTCATGAAAGACACTACATTTTTACACTTAAAAAATTAAAACAAAAAAACCACCATCATCATCATGTTTATGATCTTGTCCTTTTTTGTGGAGATATATGAAACCATCACCAATCATAATTTAATGGAGTGAGTTTTGTTGAGATGATGAAGCTCGATAGGTTGAACTAGCAAAGATAGGACATTGTTTCTGGTTTCACGGTCTTGAACCCCGAAGCCATCTTCATATTGGTAAAAAAAATGAGCCACTCGTGCAATGTTGTAGGTTAAATTAAGAAACATAGGAGGCAAATGAGATGAGTGGGAGATGCATTTTTCATTAATTTTCTTCCATGAGTTCACTATCATGCCTTTTATGTGCTCTCGAGCTATCTCCTCAGAAACTTTTGCTTCTCTCATGTAACATAGGATTGATGATGGAGCATCACCTCTTTCTAACTCCGCCTGTCAAAACACCCCATGTTCATATTACCAAAATAATCCAAAATGCATAATTCATAAATCACTAGGGGTAGGAGGTGAGAAACAATCCTATAGAAAATCCGACATTATTGGTTTATTTGTCACACCAGATGATGATACTTTCAATGATTGAGAAATCAGAAGAATCATATCCATGTTGTTGACAATAGATTGTAAAACATAGAGAATCGAAACCAGCATTTTTCAAGTTCTAGTCTCCATTCAAATGCATGATCATCACTATTGGTTAGAGAATTCTTCCTACCCCACTAGGCACACTTTGGGCTACTCACATGGGGTGTTTAGTGCTCTTCACTGCTTTCAGTGAAAGTTGAATGGTTTTCATTCAACCCCGATATGACCCGATCCATGCAGTTGTGGGGTCATTATGGGCCCGCGGGACTAGTCAGGCCAAAAGCCTGGATATCCATCGTTAGCGATAAAAAGAAAGAAAAAAAAAAATAGAGAATTCTTCCTGCTCCACTGGAGAAGGAAAATATTAGTCACGAACTTTTGTAGAAAGAGAAATTACCGCTGAAGTCCCCAAGTCATTGCAAAGTCGAATGATCATGGATGGATAGTACACAAGATCCTGATCGGTCTCCTGGAAACCTACTTCTTCATCACTCATCACTTGGGTTAGAGCAAAATGTACATGAACTAGAAGGATGGCCCCTGAGGATGAGATCCATGCATTGTCTAGATACTCTTCTAAAGAGGGTGAGTATCCACTATTGTACCACTTCGCCTCCACCAATAATGCTTTACAAAAATCTGTCCACTGAGTCCAATCAAGATGATCAAACAATGGCTTTGGAATAAACAAGAACAAGAAGGGGAAAAAGGAAAATGAAAATGAAAAAAAATTAAAGAACTAATGTACGTACCACTTTCTTAAGAGGGGTAATTATGTTTCTATTCGGGTCTTTCTGAACGCCACTGGAGATTTCATTAGTCGTTCCATAGAGTGCTAGAAAACATATCTTCATATAGTCTGGAAGATGCTCAATTTTCTTGTCATCCCACCTGGAGAAGGAAAATGGTTTGAAATATTCAGTAATAATTCAACCAACATTTAGTCTTCTAATTGGGACCTCTACGAAAGCCCTTATATTCATTACTGGGGTTGATAGCTGTGATATTTACTTCAAGGCTTCATGATGCTAACCTGTCCACTGCATCGGTGAATTGCTCTAGTTCATCCAGTGAGCCATAAACATCATAAATATCATCAATTAGGATAATCAGATTAATGATTTTTGTCAGCCATTTTCTAAGAAAACCATATTGAGGCTCAAAAACTGTTCCCACTGCCCATAAGAAACACTCCACTAATCGATGCCTTGCAAAGCTCAAGTTCTCAGCAAGGCCCTCCTTCTTCCACCACCTACACCACATTAGAGAAAGAAAAAATTTTCATTAGATCGTATTTTATTTATTTATTTTTTTCCTAAACCTGGTCTAAGCCTTTGGCCTGATTAGTCCCATGGGTCCATGTTGACCCCACAACCGCATAGAGAGATCGTACTAGGGTTGAATGAGAGCTATTCAAATTTCACTGAAAGCAGTGAAGAATACCATACACTCCTGTGTGAGTGGCCCGAAAGAGGTAAGAGGAGTTGAATTCAGGCCACATGCTTCATGAGGCAAAGGTTCCTCCCCAACTCGGCTACCCTTTGGGGTTAAGTTGTAGTTATTTCATCACAAACTAATTCTTTATCACTTAAGATCTTATCCCCCACACACCCACTCTCCCCCCC
>NW_024869135.1:9001-15029 GCF_013358625.1 Macadamia integrifolia
CCCCCCCCCCCCCACAAAAAAAATTCAATTTTGATGAGCTTACTTATATATTTCCCTGAGCTCTCCTTGATGGGTAGCTTGTAGCATGTTGAAGTTCAATTTGGCGAGTTCTAATAAATTAGGGTTCATATGTTCCTTTCTCTCATATGCATTACTGTACCACCTAGCTTCCGACCATGGCACCCTCCAGTGGGAAGGAACCTCCAACGCATGGGCAACTTGTTCAGCAAGGCATGGCTCCAAATTTCCCTCGAGATCCTTTAGAGCTTTGGTAGAGAAAGCTTTAGCCTTGTCCATTAGGTTTTCACCCTCTATAGCAAGGTGTGAAGCTTCATACAAGGCAAGCATTCCTTTAACATCCTGAGAAAGGCTAGTCATGAAATTACCGGTTTCATCCATGTAGCTGATAAACACATCTGCATCTCACAGGTCAAAAAGGTGTTGAAATATGGATATAAGAATGTATCATGGTATGATTGACTGTTAAAGGGAATGGGAAAATTGTATATTTATTCTTAGTACATTCATTTGGAGAGGGAGATTTGTACCTTGTGACACAAAATATCCATGTTGCCTGAGAAGCCTGAAGCATAGAGCTGTAGAGTAGAGATCATCACCATTTATTCTACCACTACTGTTTTTGATTGACATCAAAGCATCCAATGTTTCCTTGATCTCCTTCTCAAAGTGATACTCCAGACCTAACCTTTGGAGATCGTCAATCAAATTGAGCTTAGCCAATAAGACCATTTCGTCATTATTTATGAGCATATGTCTCACATCCACCTTCAGCTTCTCCACTCGTCTTTTGTAGGTATCCCCCTATTTAATGAAAAGATTTACCTTTCAATTATTTATATATATTATGTAAGGACTGTTTTTTCATACCCCATAAAAACATGGTTTTCTGCAGAGTGGGATACCTACCCATGAAAACAAGAGTTGTGTGTTGGCGTGGGGCATATATTATAAAGTAATCTTAATCTTAACCAACTTTCTTTTTGTTAAAGATTCATTTATATTAGGAAGAGTACAAAAAGGTACATGATATATTAACAAAACTAGAGACCTACGACATTACCATCAGTAGAGTGAGCGCATTAGCAAGAAAAAAACACACACAACACCTAAAAAAGAATGGTAATCTCATCAGCCTTATTGACCAATATTGAGTTCCCATGTTTAAGATGAGGGTTGGATCAGTATGTGTCTATGGAGGCCTTGCAGTAGTGGCTGTATAGAGATGGTGGCGATTATTAGATGGTGGAACAGCAGCTGGAATGAAGCTCCCAGAGACGGAAAAATGATGACTGCAAGTCACTGCATTCGGCTCACTCTACAATGTAGAGGGCAAGGTGATTATATACAAGGGTTAATAACTCTTTTTTCCCAACACACCCTTCCTTCGGCATTGCCATCAGCAAGAAAGAAGGAAAACACAATCTGGGAAGAGACCCACCTATGGGAATGCCATCTGTAGGCTTTCTTTCCAGAGTGGAAGCTAGGATTTATACAAAGAATAAGATATACATAAGCTAGAGATAAGATCTAATCTAGCTATAAATATATTCAGTTCCATTCTACAATGCAGGATATGATGAATCAAAAGCAAGAACCATGCATCCAAAAATATGAAAAATAGCAATTGCTAAATCTCTCTCACCATGAACTTGCTTCGCATTGATTGCACAGAATCATAATCCCAAATGTTTGGCTTGTAGTTGGCAGTTCGCCTGTTATTGGCACCGTCACTGCAAACTATGGCTTTACCTACATGTCTGTGATGTGCACCGATCTGGTATTGGCCATGTATTGGTACCATTGTCCGCCGACACCATAAAGGAACAGCGGATACAGATATGGCTGATCTAAGGCCAATACCTAAAACCATGCTGCTAACATGCTTAGTCGTAGCTATGGTACCCTCCATAATGGCTTGGTTACAGATTTCTCTATATCATGGAATTGGGATGCTAGAGAAAGAATTCTAAGATGAGAAGTGTTGGGCTTGATTAGAATCGAGTCCTAATTGACCTTAATTTTCCCCTTTATATAGGGGAAATTTTTATTGATAAATTTATTTTAAACTTTTTTAGATATCAATTTTATGAAAAAAAAAAAAAAAATGGACGAATAGACAAAAAAGATGTAGGGTAGGTATTCCAACCCCAAGGGAAGGAAAATGACCTAATGGATAAAGTCACCGGCCACCCACGTGAATGCATTCTTGATAGCAAACATGAGCTAAAATTTTCGACTCTTAGATTCGAGATGAAACTGCGTTAAATTTTTTTTTGTTTTTTTGTTCTTTTCAGATGTTATCAAAGGCTATATTGAGCCATTGAGTGTATAATGCAAAAACATCATCTGCAATGAATGTGGTGATACAGTGAGTATTAAATGGTAGAGAGGATCTCGGGGTGCATGTCTAGATGCTTTCAGTCATTCGATGTTTAATGCACTTCCGCATTCATTGCAGAGAATAATCACTTGTGTATAATGGAAACTCCTCATGAAATACCGATAATGTGAAACATATGATAGGCTCCTTCATGGAGAGGGTTGCAACCATGAAAATGAAATCCTAGGAGCATGGATAGAAAATAATTTCATAGAGTAGAGTTTTTGGATCTATTCCTATAATCTATGCCCTTGCTGCCGGGTGTAGCAGTAATTTTAGAAAGCTCTATTTGGTGAGTAGGGGGAGATTTTTTTTTTTTCTTTTTTGAGAAAGAAAAGCATTGAGACAAATTAATCTGGTACAATCAAAGGACCGGTCCTACTCCTACCGACAAATGCTTTATAGGCCATACCCTTCACAATATTTCTCCGTTTTTCACACAAAAATTAGGTTTATGTTATTTCTCACTTTTGGACACATTTTATTACTATAGAAGTATGAAAAATATGAAAGCCTTTGTGGTCCTAAGATATTTACGTGTCAACGTGAACTTTCTCTATGCTTTTGTCAGTTAGTGGGTAGGGGCTGGTACTAGTTCTTTTCAGTCGAAGTGAGCTTTCTCTATGGTTATAGTCAGTGAGAGATTAGCAGTTGCACTAGTTATTTTTCACGTTTTTCTTTGTCTAGAAATGTATATCATGATTGTAATCTATCAGACTCTAACCTTTTCGGGTCTTAAAAAAGAAAAAAATGCTGTTGCCGAAAACTTTGTGCATGTGACTTTTGGAATATGTGAATTTAGTGCGTAGCGTACTAGTTGCAGTTTCAGTTGGTAAAGCAGGTACCAGGTTTGGGGTAAAAGAATCAATTCTTATCACACACATCCTCCCCTTTCCTATCATCCCCCCCACTTCTTGTGTGTGTGAGTAAAGCCTCCGTAGATAATTCTATAGGATGTAAATAACAATAAAAAAAAAGTGTTTATAGTGAATACAATTGGAAGGATATACACATTTGATATATGAATCCTATTATACAAAGTAACCACAATATTTGGTTTCCTAAACCAAGTGAACCTTATATAGTCGGATACAACCCCTTAAGATGATGATTTGAGTGGCCGGATCTTCAGTTCATGAAGAAATAGGAAGTGTTTGGAGAATATGGAGTGATGATTGTCTACCGTGGGTGTGGCGGTGTGGCGAGCATCTGACGACCGAGACATCGGCACCCGTCCCAATGTCATTTCGGCCATCGGATGTTCGCTGCACCACTGCATCCGCAGCAGAGGATATTTTCACGAGAATAGGCCCTTTGTGAAAATATTAGCAATTTGATCAAATGTGGAGATAAACTATATTATTAGGTCCTTTTGGCCACTTTGTCATGAACAAAATGAAAATCAAGCTCCACGGGTTTTGTACATGCGTGGAATACAGGGTTGACTAAGAGGTAGGTAGCATCAATATTATCACACCACCGCAAGACAGGACTGCAAGACAGGTGGGTGTTGAAGTGAAAGACCAAGCTCATGGAATAAAAATCGAATCCATGTGAGCTCTACAACAGTGTCTGCAGAGCTTCATATTCCACCGTAGTCGATGATCGAGCAACCACTATTTGAGGGAGAACCATGAAATGAGATTCGAACCCAAGAAAATAGCTGAAACCTGAGATTCTTCGGTTCCTTCATTTTGCTTTTTTTTTTTTCTAGGAAAAAACCAAGGTTCAAATTCTCCACTCAATTCATTACTTCATCGGATTTTCGTATTCAGGTTTGAATTTAACATCAACTTGGATAATCGTTTCCTTAACTAACCCAAGAATTTCGAAGCAAAGAATCAAGGGTCGATCGATCCACATAGGTATAGGATGCAAACAGTCTAATGGGTGGTTTTTTTAAGAAGCAACCACAACCCTTGGATGGGTCTAGGACAAGTGTTGCTTGCCCAGATAATTATAGGCAATGAAGCTCTGGGCGATCAGGGCTATGAAGAGTAGGCACTATTAAAATCAAGATGCTTGATGAGATAATAAGAACTTTAGTAGATGTGAGACATGTACCAGAATTAAGGAAAAACTTAGTATCTTTGGGGGCACTTGACTCAAATGGCTGCAAGTATATAGCAGAAGATGGAGTTCTCAAAGTTATTAAGGGTGTTATGATTGTCATGAAAGGACAGTTAATAGGAAACCTATACAAACTCATATGGAGCACTGTTATAGGTAGAAGGATTTGATACAGATGATACCTATTTGTAGCATATGCGGTTAGGGCATATGAGAGAAAGATGATTGATGGAGCTTCATAAAAGGAAACTGTCGAAGGGAGTGAAAACTTGTAAACTGAACTTCTGTAAGTATTGTGTGTTGGGGAAATAGTGTAAGGTTAATTTCAAAATTACAAAACATAAGAGTAAAGGGGTGCTTGATTATGTACACAACGATGTATGAGGTCATTCAACAACAAAATCTAAAGGTGGGTCAGAATACTTCGTGACCTTTGTTGATGATTACTCAAGGAAAGTCTGGATTTCTTTTATGGAGCATAAAAGTGAGGTGTTCACTAAATTTAAGGAATACAAGGCTGTGGTAGAAAGGAAGACAGGAAAGAAAATTAAGTACTAGAGAACAGATAATGGAGGGTAGTACACGTACAAGCCATTTTTAGAATTGTGCAAAACTGAAGGGATTACACGTCACTTCACGGTTCTAAAGATACCACAGTAAAATGGTGTAGCTGAAAGGATGAACATAACACTTCTAAAAAAAACTCAGAGTATGAGGCTGAATGCAGGGTTGAGCAAGAGAAATTGGGCAAAAGCAGTGAATATGACATGTTTCCTCATCAACAGGTTTCCATTAAAAGCGATTGATTGTAAAATTCTTGAAGAGGTATGGATAAAAAATCCAGTCGATTATTTGATTGTCCAGCCTATGCGCATGTTGAGAATAAACAACATTCTAAGTTAAACTCAAAATTTAAGTAGTGTATCTTTCTTAGTAATAAGAAAGACGTAAAGAGATTCAAGTTTATAGAAAGTTGTAGTTAGCAGAGATGTTATGTTTAATAAGTCTCATATAGTGAAGTCAAATAGTAATTCACAAGCAGTTGATGAAAATAAAGAAAGTTCTATTATACATGTAGAGTTAGGTGAGTTAGAAACAACAAGAGAGAATGAATCATCCAATTAGGGGTGTCAACGGTCCGGTTTGGTGCGGTTTCGGTCCGGTTCCACCGGTTTCGGTGTGACTTTGGAAGTGACCGAAACCGACCCATTAAGGATTTATCGGTTTCGGTCCGGTGTCGGCTTCGGTGCGGTTTGGGTTCGGGTTGGTACCGGTTTGGATTTATGAGGTTCATTTCGGTTTGGATGGGTTTTTTAAACCGGTATGGAGCCATTAGGAAACAACCAAATGATGAATTGGTGAACTTCGGTTTCTTAAATCGATTTGTAACCGGGTTGGTTTTGATTTTTGGTCTAGTTTGGATTCGACTTTCCATACAAATGTATACAAAACTATGTAAATTTGGATTTTCTGATCTTTAGATTTCATGGACCCATGAGATTCTCCTCTCTTCCAGAATTTCTATTCTAGTTAATGGTGGTCCTGTTGGGTTCTTTG
>NW_024869135.1:15049-25349 GCF_013358625.1 Macadamia integrifolia
TTGTATTTTCTGACGTGTCATTAAAGTGGCATTAAGTATTAATTTTTTTGGCTTTTCGACAGTCACCGGAAAACGCTGCCAGTGTCTCCATAATAGAGTATAATGCAACCTTTTCATAAAGTAGAATAATTAATGTCAAATATCTGTCAACGTTCAGGACTGAAAAACAAAAAAAATGTTAAATTTAGTTGCCAACTTTAGGACTTTCTTTTCGTTAGAAATTCATATATAGATATTAAAAGTGAAGAAAAGAGAAGAATAGAATACAAAAATTAGCCACTACGATGGGGAAAAACAGAATTCTGAAATAGACTATCCACCCCTGATATTTCCATCAGCAAAAAACATTGACCAACGTTAAGAAATCATTTAGAAAGGAGAGAAATTTTTCTCTCCCTCTATGAGTGAATAAATTAAAGAAAAAAAAATCTACCAGCCTGATGTTGCCTACTCTTTTTCAAGCACATGCGAAAAAGGTCATGTTGTCCTGCCTAATGAGTTAAAGATGTTCTTGCATGACATCTCATTGACTCATGAATTGATGTTGTCTACATCAGACTAATTTGAGATGATAACGTCTACGTAACCCATCTGACAGCTGAACTTATCAGTAATAGGTACCTCTTCATGCGGTGGTTATCCTCACCGCTCATGGGTCTTTACACAACAATTAATTATCCTCCATATGGTACACATTTCTTATAAATATCTCCAAAGAGGATTAGGACTTCACGAAAGTATTGCTGGTAGCCGCAAAACTTTGATGTTGAAAGAGAGACTCACATGAAACATGTGTCCTAATTAAATTTGATCCTTATCTGATTTAGCAATTATCATTTTATTCATTTGCATAACAAAGAATAACTTGCCTAAGCCTACAGTGAATGACCCAATTAATTTAAATATTTCTGATAGAGTAGTGAGGTGAAGTGGAGTTTTGATAACTATCTCAATTGGTAGTTCAATTTTGACAAGTTCAAATGCATTACTCTTCTATTCATAGCCTCATCATGAATTTCATATTTTGGCATTTAGCACGCTTCACATCATTAAAGAAGGCATAAAAGAAACTTACAAGATAAAAAAATTATTTTCAAAATATTCCTTATATGTTTGGACTCCGATGAAGTATGTAGGTTTAATTTATTTATTTTCAACATGCTATCATGCATATTAAATTTCAATTAAAACTCTTTTAGATAGATTGTCAACCACATGATGACTTGATCCATAATAAGGGTACGTAGGCACCACATTCTTTCCCCCCTTCTACATATTGCATTCTCTCTCTCTCTCTCTCTCTCTCTCTCTATTAGTAAAAATCTACACTGATGTGTTTGTCTATGTGCCTTACCCAAAAAAAAATGTGTATGATAGAGAGAGAGAGATTGTATGATAAACTTTATAAGATGTGCAAACAAAGATAAAATGTGAAGTAAATTTTATGAACAACAGAACTCCTTTTAATCAAAGATCAAATTCTGAAAATACAATCCAAATTGTTCTATAGGAATTTGTTTGAATTCCTTTGGTGAACGCTTAATTCATGATCAAAGAATAAGTTCTCCTCAACAACAACCTCTTTCCTTAAATTTTCATGTTGAAACTCTATGGGTTTTTCATTTCATATAATTCAAACTATAAAACATAAGGGATCATAGAATGAGAGATTGAAGTCCATCCCATATTTTCCACTTTTCTTGTAATAACATAATAAGAGCTACAGTCAATTAATTGAACAATTCAGAAAAGGCAAAGGCATTTTCTCAAATGTGATTCTATAATAAACTTCATTCAAGATAGAAATCCATAGAAGTCCAAGATATTTAATGCATTGCTGTTTAAGCTTAGATCTCGGGTAGTTTTTAAGATCAACCTCATTCCCTTCTCCAATATCCAACTTGCTCCAAGTGAATACAAGCCTTTTTAGTCTTAGAAGTTTTATCTCATATCACAATGCATACTGCATTGTATAGGACAGAAATAATTTTTAGACCGGAATTAACAGGCCAATAACCAACATAGCATTATATTTTAATGAGTTGGACAACATCATGACTCTTCAACTCCTACATGCTACAAAGTATTCTTACTTCGTCCTGAAACATTCCACTTTTAAAAGCACATTCTTATAAAAAGGCATCAGCTTCTTGGCTTCCAAGATTTTTCTCCATGGAACTGAACCGGCTACCAGCTGATTAAGACGATGATAAAAAGGTGCAAAACTCCTTCCATGAAGGTACAATATGCTGCCAGGACCACTCGACCAAATTGGAAGATAATGTCGACCCAAATCGATATGAATCAGCCAATACAGCTGATCTATAGCGATTCCTAAATTAGCATCAATTTAGGTAGAATATTCTCACACAAACACTTGGATCACATAACCATTAGCACGAGATATGAAAATTTAGAATAAAAAAATATAATGAAGAAAGGTGTGGCAGACTCTTCAAAATGAGGTAAGAATAAAAAAAAAAGAGGAGTGGCAAGTCTATTAGGTCTGGTGGTCCCAATTAAATAATTGTTTCCAATGAAAATTCTTTATTGGAATATTAGAGGTGTTAAGAAGGCTGCTGGTAGTAGAGCCCTATCCTCTATCATCCAAGAACATTCTCCTGATGTCATTGCATGGCTAAGCCCATGATTAATGTAAGTAAATTCCCCTTTCTATTTTTCAATAAACTAGGATTCGAAGCAGATTTTATACACAATATCCAAGTTGATAAGGTTCCAAACCTTTGGGTTCTTTGGAAGCGAGGAATAAATCGTCCTTCAGTAATATCTATGTTTGATCAACAAATCATTGTTGTTGTTTATTGGAATAATAGCAAAATTGGTTTATCTTTCATTCATGCTAGTTGCTTCAAGGTGATAAGTAGGGACCTTTGGATCGACTTAGGGCTAGTGGGTCTCTCTTCCATTCCCTAGTCTATAATTGGAGATTTTAATACCACCTTGCTATCTCATGAAAAAAGAGGTCTAGGTAGATTTAATCAGAGCTCTACGGCGGAGTTCCAGGGTATGGTGGATTCGTGCCAATTAATTTCTGTTCCCTTTCTGGGAAATAAATTTACTTGGATGAACAATAGTAGGAGAGGCCATGTTGCTGGAGTTCTTGACCGATCTTTCAGCAATGGGAAATGGATTGAATGTTTTAACAACATTTCCCAATGAGTTCTTCAGTCCACGGTTTCAGATCATGCCCCCCTTCTCATTCTCTCTGACGTGATTCTAAGACCTACTAATGTGCCATTCAGATTTCACAATTTCTGGATGGAGGATGACAATTTCTTTTCAGTGGTCAAAATACCTGGGATTGTCAGATTCATGGTAATCCAATTTTTGTTCTCAGTCAAAATGCTACTGCTAATGGCCATCAGGCCCTAGACGAAACAGGTATTCGCTAATTTAAACTTTAAGATGGAAAATGCTACTGCTGACTTGAAATTTGTTTAAGATGTTATTGAGACTTCAGGGATGACTAAAGAATTAATTGACAAAGAAGCTAACACCAAAACTGCCTATCTTAAAGCCTCTCAGTGACATGTTCTGCTATGGTCTGAAAAAGCCAAAAAAAAATGGATGAAAGATGGGGATCGAAATTCCAAATTCTTTCACCTCTCTGTGAAAATTAGGAGGGCAAGGAATCAGATTAGATCTCTACAGAAAGAAGATGGTTCCTGGACCTCTGATCAGCAGTCCTTAAAGTCTTACATCTCAAGTTACTATGAGTCTTTCCACTATGCTGAGCAGGTGACCCACCATTGGGAGCTTTTGGACAATATTCCCCAACTATTAGGTGATGAAGACAATTCTATTTTAATTACTATTCCTTCCAATGAGGAGATTTCCAAAGCTGTCGAGGATCTTGACCCCGATAGCTCGCCAAGTCCAGACAGATTCTCCCAAGTACATTTTTTTTGCTATGTCTGAAAAATTGTAAGCTTTGATTTTTGCAGTGCAGTGGCTCATTTTTTCAGGGTGGGTAAATTCCCTTGAGGAGTAACAACTATTTTGTTACCCTTATCCCCAAGCTCTCTGGAGCTCACTCCCTAAAAAATTTCCGCCCTATCTGTATGGGGAATTTTTTCTACAAAGTCATATCCAAAATCATTGCCTCAAGACTATCTCTATTTCTTCCCAGATTAATTTTGAGGAATAAGGAGCTTTTCAATAGGGCAAGGTTATTTCCTCCAATATTGGTCTAGCCTCTAAGCTGACAAATCTTATGTCCTCTACAGTTAGGGTGGGCATGGGGATAAAGCTTGATGTCCAAAAAACTTCTGACACACTTTCTTGGGATTTTCTTTTTGCTACCCTTCGTAAATTTGGATTTTCTGATCTTTAGATTTCATGGACCCATGAGATTCTCCTCTCTTCCAGAATTTCTATTCTAGTCAATGGTGGTCCTGTTGGGTTCTTTGGAGTGGGTCGTGATCTTCACCAAGGCGACCCGATTTTACCTATCCTATTCATATTGGCTAAGGAAGCTCTCTACAAAGGTCTAAAGAATCTTTCTGATTTGAAAAAATTAAAGGCTCTTCCTGATCCTAGAGGAGCTCTCATTCCCTCCCATCTTATGTTCGCTGATGACATATTTATCTTCATGAAAGCATCTACTACTTATGTCAGAAATCTACAAAGTTTTCTATCCAGGTATTAGGAATTTTTCGGGCAGCACATTAATTTAGATAAGAGTAAGTTATTCTTTGGGAAGGTGGCACCCCACAGAAAGCAGTTCATCTCTGATCTCATGGGTATTCCCATAGTCAGACTTTCAACAAAATACTTGGGAGTAGAAATCTTCAAAGGCCTTGTCTCTTCTTCTCATCTTCAGCCTATGATAGATAAAATCAAGTTAAAGCTGGCACGTTGGAAAGGAAAATTACTCTCCCAAACTGGTAGGGTCGAGCTTGTCAAATTAGTGATTTTCAGTCTCCCCGTCCATAATTTTGCAGTGTATTGGTGGCCTCAATCATCCATTTATACGGTAGAGTGATGGATGCGGAATTTCATCTGGTTTGGCGATGTTGAGAAGCAGAAGAAAATTATTGTTAAATAGGACAACATTTGCAAACCAAAGCAAGAGGGTGGTCTGGGAATCAGACGTATGCGTGATGTAAATAAAGCGGGCTTGTGCAAACTAGCCTAGCAAATCAAGCATGGCAGCTCCATTATGAGTAAATTCTTTCAGGGCTAGATTTGTGAATGCGGATGGTTCCCTGAAGTCTGGCTATAAGTCATCCTCTATCTTTCTAGGCTAAAGAAGGTTTGGAACTTCATCTCTGAATTTGAAAGGTGATCTCTTGGTAATGGGGAAAAAATCAACTTCTGGCATAACAAATGGCTTGAGGGAAGGTCTCTAGCTGAGAACTCCAATATGAATCTATCTCTGTTTACAAGTTCGCATCTGAAAGTGACAGATTTTATTGTTGATAAGCACTGGAACTTCCCTTCTGTGACCTCGATGTATCTAAAAGGGTCCTTCACTAAAGATGCCCAGATTATTATTTCGGACGATAATGATGTCTGCCACTGGGCGCTGACCCCCTCTGCAGCTTTCTCTTCTTTATCGGCGTGGGATGAAATAAGGAAGAGAAACCCCAAGGTCGCATGGTATTCTCTAGTTTGGAAGTCTAAAATCTTGCCTCGCCAAGCAGTCTTTGGTTGGAGATTTTCTCATCAGAAACTTCCAATGGATGACGAAGTTCGAAAGCGAGGAATCCACTTGCCCTCAAGATGTGATCTTTACGGTTCTTCAGATGAACTTTTTATTCACCTATTCTTAAGATGTGCTTCTTTTCTCTGGCATAAATTCTGTGATTTATTTGGTATTTCCTGGCCTTCTCCCTCCTCTATTGAGGAGCTCTTCTTGTGGTGGAAGCGCAAAGCCAAGCAGGTATCCCTTAAAGAAATATGGAACTATGGGGTCATTCTTCTTCCTTATTTCCTATGGATGGAAAGAAATGCAAGAAGAAATGATGGCTTACTCCATCAAACTCAGGAAAGTTTCTCTATTATCCAACGTGAGATGAGATCTCTTTCTTAGACTTTCACTAGGAAATCTTTCTCGTTTTCAGATCTCTTATGTGCCAGGCTCATCGGTGTTACCATTCTCTCAAGTAAGCGAAATGAGCTAATGGAAGTATTTTGGTGCCCCCCTCAAGATGGTTGGGTTAAACTTAACACTGATGGATGCTCCTGAGGAAATCTGGGCAGGGCAGGTATAGGTGATGTTCTCACACAATAAGGCGGAGATCATATCAAGCTTTAGGGAAGCAATTGGTGTCAAAACAAATTTTGAAGCTGAAAATTATGCATTAATTTCAGGTATAGAAAAAGCAAGAGATTGTAAGAATCAAAATTTGTGGATCGAAGTTGACTTAGTGGTAGTGGTTCTTCTTCTTTCTACAAGTCTGATCCCATGGTTTGTCTTCCAAAGATGGAGAGGGCTTCAAACCTATTTACACTCAATTGTTTGGAAGATTTCTCAAGGTTTTTGCAAGGAAATGCCATTGCAAATTACCTCATGAAATTATCAGCAAAGCTGGACACTTCAGACCCTATCACATCCTGGCCTCCTTTGATTCCTATGGCCTTTGAACAAGACGCGAGTGTTCATATTCGCTATAGATTCTTGTAATTTTTGGGGGGTTGATTTTCTTGGGGCTTTTCTCCTGTTGATGGCAATGCCGAAGGTGGGAGTCTAACTTTGAGTTAATCTTCACCATTTTTATTCTCATCTTTATACATTATTTTTTCTTCTTTCATTTTAATATAATCAGGATCTCTTAGCGAAAAAAAAAAAAGAGGGATGATTTTTGTAGAGCCACTACTTTTTTTGTATTAGGGAAGATGCCAAAAGGTGTTAATAATTGCTTCATCTCCTTGATCCCAAGGGTGGAAGGTACAAGTTCTTTAGGCAAGTTTCATACCATTTGCATAGGTTAATTTTTTTTTTTTTTTTTTGCAAAGTTATTTCAAAAATAATTGCATCTAGACTTGCTTGCATATTGCCTCGTATGATTTAAGAGAAGCAGGGTGCATTTCAGAAGGGAAAAATAATTTCATCCAACACAAGTGTGGCATCAGAACTTGCCAATCAGATGTTTGCTACAACTTGTGGAGGTGGTATAGGGCTAAAGTTGGATGTTCAGAATGCTTACAATTCTCTATCATGGGAATTTCTTTTTGCAGTCCTAAGGAGGTTTGGGTTTAGTCAAAAATGGATTAACTGTGTTCATCAACTTTTAGTCTTGACAAAAATCTCAATTCTTCTCAAGGCGGTCCTGTAAGATTCTTTGGCGTGGAGAGGGGTCTTCGTGAGGGTGAACCCCTCTCCCCCCCCCCCCTATTTATAGTCGTAGAGGAAGTTTTATGTAGAGGCATTAAGCAGCTAGCTGAAAATTGTAAATAAAGCCTCTCCTGGACCCCCGTGGTGTTTATGTTCCCTGTCATCTCCTTTATGTGGACGACATCTTCATATTCATGAATGCGTCTTTAAGGTATGTGAGGCATCTGAAGGTTTTTCTGGATTTATATCAAAGCTTTTCTGGCTAATTTATAAATTTAGAGAAAAGTAAGATGTTTTTTGGAAAAATCAATCAAAATAGGAAGCATCAAATCTCTCAAGTGTTAGGGATTCCAATATGTAATTTTCCTACCCGATACTTGGGTGTGGAAATTTTCAAAGGAAGAGTTAAGAGAGAAACTCTTCTTCCCCTGTAGGAAAAGGTAAAATGGAGGTCACTGGGTTGGAAAGGAAAACTCTTATCTATGGCGAGCAGAGTTGAGTTAGCAAGATCAATTATTTCAGGAATTTCGGTGCACAACTTCTCTATTTATAGAAGGCTATCCTCTGTGATTAAGAAAATGGAATGTTGGATGCAAAATTCATCTGGTCAGGTGATGTGTATAATGTAAGAAAGATAACAGTCAAATGGGATGATGTGTGCAAGCTTAAACGAGAGGGTGGTCTAGGTATCAGGAAATTATGGAATGTAAATAATGCAAAGTTGAGTAGATTAGCTTGGCAGATCAAGCATGAAGAATCTACTATGGGGATTTATTTCAAAGCTAGATTCCTATCACAAGTAGGAGCTATAAGGTCCTCCTATATTTCTTCGTCTATTTGGCCAAGAATTCGCAAGGTGTGGAATTTTGTGTAAGTAAGGAGAGATGGATTTTGGGGAATGGAAATATGATCAGATTCTGGAAGATAGGTGGTTTGATTCCCAGTCTATTAAGGTGTTATTAGGGCTGGATGTTAGCCTTTTTCCTCTAGAGAGGGTTTTCGCTGATTTTATTAAGAATGGTGCTTGGAAATTTCTTCAGGTAAGATCTCTTCCTTTAAATCAGATTTTTGCAAGAATTTCTAAGTTAAAAATTCCAGCTCAAAATGTGATGGATAGTGCTTGTTGGAGTCTCATGCCTTCAGGGTCTTTCTCTATAAAGTCAGCTTGGGAGGAAATCAGGAAAAAGAAAAATATTGATCCATGGAGTTTGCTGGTTTGGGAAAAATTCATTTTGCCTCGCCAATCCTTGCTGACCTAGAGATTTTTCCATTGAAAATTGCCCACTAATGATGTAATGTCCTCTAAAGGAATTCCTCTTGCTTCTAAATGTGAATTGTGTCACAGGGATACGGAATCTATTAATCACATTTTGTTATACTGTAATTTCTCCCTCAATATCTAGAGAAATTTTGCAGGTTTTTTTAATATTGTATAGCAGAGTCAAAGTTTTGTTGCAGAGACTACGGATTGAGTGTGATTCGGTTGCGGTGGTTCTTCTTTTGCTGAAAAATAAAATCCCATGGAAAGTGCACCAAAGGTGGATTAATTGCATATCTTATCTTGAAGGGGTGGAGTGGAAGATCACTCATTGCTTCCGAGAAGCTAATTCAATCGCTGATTTTTTGTCAAAGTCTACTGCTCGTTTTGAAGTTTCATTGCCTGTGAGTTCCTGGGCGGCCTTGGTCAAGTTGGACTTGGACATGGATGCCTCGGGTCATCCGAGATATAGAATCCAATAGTCTTGAGCCCTGTTTTCTTTGATTTTTGGAGGTGAGTTGGCTCAATGGCTTATTTTGCTGATGGCAATACCAAAGGTGGTTTAAGTTAGTCTCCACTCTCCTCGTAATTTGTTTTTGTTCTTATTGGGTGTTTTTTATCCCTTCTGTACTATATTTTTTATTCTTATAATTTTTAATACAAATGAATTTCTAGCAAAAAAAAAAAAAATTGTTTTAGATTTGATCTCTTGGTGGTAGGTCAAGGCAAAGGGAGCTCCTCTTAAGGAGGCATGGCTGGCTGGGCTTATTCTGATTCCTTATTTTATATGGCAGCAAAGAAATTCTAGACGGTTTGAGAAAGGGGTTTTGCGAGATGTCCAGGTCCTTAAACAAATGTTATCTGGTTTAAACTCTCAAATCCCATCCCTTCAGCTTAGATCTTCAATACATGATCTAATTTTTCTCTACGCTGGTTGGTATTGCAATTATGCCGCAGCCTAGTCCAGTGACTTTGAGGTTTTTTGGTGTGCCCCTCCATCCAGTTGGTTGAAGGTAAATGTAGATGGATGTTCGATTGGAAATCTAGGTAGGGCAGGAGTGGGAGGTATTTTTAGGGATGAAAATGCAAAGGTTGTTTCATCTTTTGCTCATTCCTGGGAGTAACATCAAATTATGAGGCAGAGTTTTGGGCGTTAGTGAAAGTTTTGATGATGGCGAGAGAGATGGGTATTCAAAAGCTATGGGTGGAGTGTGACTCAATATCTGTAATGGTGGCTGTGTAATACCCCGCTTCTTAAACCCGCTCTGATTAAGCGGTTGAACCGGTTTAACCATGCAGGAACCGAGCCAGAGGAAATTAGAGCAGGTTCCTTATGGCTATGATGGCACGGGTGACCTTAAACACCGGCTGGCCCGACAAGTCCGAGCCAGTGCCAGAAGAGACGGGAGTGCCCAAACCGTGTACGTGCACCTACCATAAGGCTATGTACGGATAAAACAGGTATTATATCCATATTTTAAGATATATACGTATGCTACATCGTATGCTTGGGGTGGGGTTCGCGCCGAGGTCCGAACCCGGTCAAAATCCCAAGTTTTGGCTCTCAGGTGGGTAGGACAGGTGGGTGCACCCACCTGAGTGACCCATCCAAGTGCACTATTCACTTAATTAGGAATGGTATATAAGGCTTTATGATTTTCTTTTCTTTCCATTTATTACCCTCGTACGTTGGTGAGAAAAGTAAAGAGGAGAGAGAAAAGAAAGGGAAGAAGAAAGGGAGT
>NW_024869135.1:25954-34773 GCF_013358625.1 Macadamia integrifolia
AATTTTATTCTTTTTGTGTATATATCATGCCTTCGGGCCCAAATGTATATAATTATTGTATCACCATTCGGATATCAAGTATATGGGATTTATTCACAGGTAAAACTTAGTCTTCCGCTGATCTGATGAACTTATGTTAGTGTGCGTATGCTATGGTGGAATACAGTATCTGATGATCCTGGCAGGTTTGGGTTAACCGGTGTTAACTCAGTCACCGCTCCGGTTCAGTGTGAACGGGGTGTGACAGGCTGTGTGTAGTTTCTCCATTCCCTGGTAGATAAGACAAGATTGGCTCTGTTTTCTGCCTTTCTTATCATCTATACAATAGAAACTTACTCATTGCTACAAATAGGCTAATCCTATAGCTGACTACTTGGCAAAACTGGCAGTTAGAATTGGGTTATCTACAGAAGGAATTTCTTTTCCAGCTTCGATCTAGGAGGAGTTACGGATGGATGCGCAACGGAGTCCTCGGTTCTAATTTTCTTGATTTTATGAGCTTCCTTCTCCTCTGCTAATGGCAATGCCGAAGGTGGGAGTTTAGGCTTGCTTTTTTTATTGGTGTTTTTTCTTTGAGGGAGAATTATTTTTCCCATATTTTCTATATAGTTCTTTTTCGGTTTCATTTCTTTCCTTTATTTTTAATACAAATGACCATTTAGCAAAGAAAAAAAATAGTTTTTCTCTGTCAAAATTGTTTTATCCTCCTTGTAGTCTTTGGTGCACTTGTCGAGATGAAGTGAACTTAAAAGAACACTACTAATAAAGGAACCACATTAAGAATAGTTCCACATTAGTTTTCAACAAGTGTGAGGACAAATTTATCAGTATTCATAGTTTTATAAGGGACATATTGTTCTAGAGGGAAGCCTCCCTTCTCTTGTGTATTAGTTAGGTTCGGGGTGCTTTTTAAAATATGTGTGCACCGAGCTGAGGTTGAGACCGGGGTTGAGCATGGGCCATACCCGAACCTACACATGTACATATGTATAGGTAAGTATACTAGTATATGTAAGTTGTATATAGTAACTAACGTAAAGACACTTGTACGTGTACAATCATCATCTCTCTACGAAATACATTGACACTACTTCTGCTTTCTGCGAGTGCTATTGAGAGTGTTTTTTTGTTATTGTTTCATATTGGTCAACCCAGCTACCACTATCAGGGGCGTTTAAAACCTTAAAGATAGTATCATTCTGATACGATTCTATTCCAACCTCTTTTGTTCGCGAAGCGAAGGACATCTAATTTGTTGTTGTGATCTTTTACTTCATTTGATTATGCTTCTATTTCAAGAAGAAGGATACATATTTTTAATATCACTTGATACCAATTGATACTGTAAGTTTCTTCTCGTTATTTAATTATGTGATATGTAATTAATTCATACAAGTCTTACACTTATTCCCTGACATATTTTTCTAGCAATCTGCCGAATTGATATGGGCTGATTTGTTCAATCTACTTGAGATAGCTAATAGGAAGCAATGAAGGCGAGTTTTGAGAATAATGTGTAGTTTAAATTTGTATAAGTTCATATGGCATCTGGCAAGAATTGAAATGCAGAAAATGCATTACTCATATATTACACCAAGAAAACAAGGTCCCCCATGTGAGGGTAGTGGCCAGAATCCCTTCCCATTGTGGGGGAAAGAAAGACTTGCATTCGGCCCTCTATCCTCTCTTTCTTTTTCTTAGGGAGGGGTGTGTTGTGTGTGCTTACCCACTGACCCCGCATCACCGTACTGCCACTCGGAGATACGTGGGGACTTATTTCGCAGGAGTGTAAAGGTCGTTATTAAGACGGGTATTTGATGATGGTCCAATATGAGGGATTGGGATCATACAAAAGGGGTTTGGAGTCGCCACCTAGGATTATGGGCCTAGGACCCAGGGGTGAGCCAAATTCCTGAGAAAAGGGTCCAAAATTTGGTCTAGTCTAGAGATTTAGGGTATGTGTCAGGTTGTAGAGTTGAGAAGGTGTTTCGCACCTAGTCTACCCAGTTCAACTAGTCTTCCTACTAGATGCTTGAGAACGAATATTTTCCACAATTATTTCTATTCCGCATGCATGTCTAAGTTATCACACATATATACATTAATTTAATTTAATTAATTGTGTACACTAAAATAAGGTCAATAAAAAATCTACCTCATGCTAATTCGGGTGAGATGTTATACCTGAGCGTGACCCCTATTTCGGTTCAAGAGGGGTGGACCCCCAATTAGTGTTGGCACAAACTTTCTTGTGGATTCTCCCGGCTCAGGCGAAGATGGTCTTGACCTCCAACGCCTTTTTTGAGAGATGCTGACTGTGGTAATATTCGGATAGAGTTCCGACTAGGAACAGCTACTTTTGGATTTAAATTTCGGCAGAGCTTTGGCTAAGGAAAGCTACCTCTGGACTTAGGCTGAGGTATCACTTCGGCAAAGCTTCCGCTAAGAAAGGGCTACTTCCAGATTTTAGCTGAGGTGGCACTCCGGCAGAGCTTTTGCTAGGGAGGGGCTACTTTTGGATTTTGGCTGAGGTGGGAGGGTTAGGAGGATTAGGCTGCGGTGGCGCTCCGATAGAGCTTCCGCTATGGATAGGCTATGAGAAGGCTAGGTTGAGGGGGCACTCCGACAAAGCTTCTGCTAGGAATAGGCTATGGGAGGGCCATGCTAAGGCTTGAAGAAATTCGAATGATTGAAGAACTTCGAAGGCCCGAAGAACCTTCAAATCTATGAAGATCGCTTCGAAAACTTAAAGAACCTCAAAGGGGGAGGGGAATGAGGACAGAATTTCTCCTACAAGGGATGCTCACTTGGAAAATTTTGAATGATTGATAAACTTCGAAGGCCCAAAAAACACTTCAAATCTTATGAAGATCGCTTCGAAGACTTTAAAAACTTCAACGGGGAGGGGAGAGAGGGGCTGAACTTCTCTACAAAGTGTGCTTACTAGGAGGTTTGAGTGTGTAAAACCAAAGGGAGGGGGTATTTATAAATTTTTTGGGCCAATGGGGTGAAAATGGGGATTTCTTTGGCCAATCGGGTGAAAAATTAGACTTTCTAGGCCAATGGGGTAAAAAAATAGATTTTTTGGCCAATGGAGTGAAAGATGAATTTCCTTGGCCAATGGGATGAAAAAATGTTTTTCTTAGCCAATGAGGTGAAAAGGTGTTTTCCTTGGCCAATAGAGTGAAGAAAGTGAATTTTTTACCAATGAGGGAAAAAGATATTTTTTTGGCCAATGGAGTGAAAATGATGCTTTTTTCGCCAATGGAAGGTCGCAGTGTAGGGTATACTAGTGGGGGGGTGCAAAATACGCAAGCGGGTGAACAGGGAATCTCATCCAAAATCCGATCATTGGAGTGAGGTTGTCGATCACTAGTGGGAACGCATGGGCAAGTGCGGGGCCACATAGCAGGAGGGTGGGGCCGTGCACAGGGAGGGTGGAGGCATGCGCAGGAGGGCGGGGCCTCGGGCAGGAGAGCAGGGGGCCTCACGTAGGAGAGCGGGGGAACGCGCAGGAGGGCAGGGGTGTGTGCAGTGAGGGGCGGGGCATATATGGGCGAGGCTATGGGGTGCGAGGCACACATGGGCGGGGTTTGGGCTCTCATGGCAAGGTGTGGGTGTGCATGGTGTTTGCATTGGTGAGGTTTGGGTATTTGCATGGGCGAGGCCGCAAGGTGTGGATGTGCATGCTCTATCTTCTAAAAATGATTGCGGGAGATCTGACTGTCCGATTTTAACGTATCATATATCATTGGAATCGTGATTCCGAGTATTATCCATATGTATGGTCACTTGGGACCGGATTCTTTCGTATATGAGAAGTCATAATTGGATCTTTCTTTTCTCTCTGCATGGGGTTTCTAGGGTTTGTGGGTAAGTATGGAGTGTTTCAAGATTGGGTTACCTTAGTCAATTGTCATCTCTATGGATTGGAAGCGAGAGGTCGCGTCCACGATCTATAAGTCATCATAGCCGGGAGAGGGTGACAAAATTGGGTGTCTATATCACCCCCTCAACGGTGGCAAGTTCACCAGACATTAAATCCCCAACGGGTGAACCAAGTATTTGTATCAGACAAATAAAGAGAAAGAACCACAGAAGATAATAAAACATGGCTAAAATGAACTTTTTTGTATACGGCTTTTGCTTGTAATTTCTTTTTTCTCCCTCTCCCCCTCATTTGTTCTCCTCTACCCTCATATCTTTTTTGCAGCTGATCCACTGTAGGATGAGCATCCATGATGCAGCGCCAAAATGTGAGGGACTGTCTAGGGACATTTCAAGGAACCACACTACTTTGGCCCATCCAAGGATTAAAGTATCGGTATCGGTCGCCGTATCGACGGTCAAAATTAAGATACGTATCGGAGAGTATCGTATCGTATTGGAGATACACTAAGATACGCTAAAGATACACACATAAATGGATAGGAAACATTTTTTTTAAACACTTTTGCATAAAGAATTTGTTAAAAAAAGCTATTGATAACATGTATTATGCATAAACACTAAATTGAGGGTATCGTACTAAGAATTCAAGGTTTGTAGTTGTCCCATAAATGTAAAATCCTTGTTCCCAACCTTGATTTCCACTTTAGTTAAAGAGAAATATGGCTGACAGCAACTTTGGAACAAAAACCTTTCAAAAAATCGTTTTTTTCTGAAAAATTACCCATATTGGCCATTATATGACCGTAGCGCCGATATGTATCGATACTCACCGATACGTACCGATATATATATCGATACTCACCGATACGTGCTGATATATACCAATACGTACCGATCGATACATACCGATACTCATCGATACGTACCAATACATACCAAAACGTACATTTTACCTCAATTTTATATTTTTTATAGAGTCGTATCGAGGCATGTCGTATCGTATCCATGTGTATTAGTGGTATATTGATGCATATCGGTATGTATTGTAGGATATATATCGATACGAAATGATTTAAAAAATTCAATGTATCGTATCGGTGTGTATTGTATCGGCCGACTAAATTTAAGATACGTATCGGAGGGTATCGTATCAGTATCGGAGATACTTAAAACCATGGCTGGCACAATTATGAAAATCCTCGCCATTTAACAATACACCACACCCTTGTATAAGAAGTGACTACCATTTTCTCTCAGAGTACTCTCAATGACATGCACTGACCTCCCTGAGGGTGTGGGCATGACAGGGAGTCCCTTGCCAAATGATTTCACTTCGAGCACCATGCACGATGTGGTTAGCAAATATAATTACAAACATGGGGTTAGCCAAACATGTTTTCAAACAAATGTGGTGGAAAATTTTCTTGCATTTAGAGGTAGCATCTAGTGTCGGTTGCTCGACATTGTCCCCAGTGGAGTCGCCACTATGAGGATAGCGGTAAAAAAAATGTTCTCTCTCTTCCCCTTGGGGGAAAAGGACTTGCATGCATTCCATCCTCTCTCCTCTCTTTCTCTTTCATGAGGAAGGGGTGTGTCGTGTGTGCTTAGCCATAAGCCTCGCACTGTCATATCACTGCTCGGAGATACGTGGAGGCCTATTTTGTAGGAGTGTAAAGTTTATCATCCAAGATGAGAATTTGATGATGGTCCAATACGGGGATCGGGATCATGCAAAAGGGTTTGGAGTCACCACCTAGGACCCGGGGGTGGCCCCAATTCCTAAGAAAAGGGTCCGAAAGTTTGTCTGGTCTAGAGATTTAGGGTAAGCGTCTGATTGTAGAATTGGAAAGGTGTTAGGCACCCAATCTACTTGATTCAACCGGTCTTCCTACTAGATGCTTAAGAACGAACATTTTCCACAATTATTCCTATTCCACTTGCATGGCTAAGTTATCACACATATATACATTGACTAAATTTAAATAACTATGTACACTAAACAAGGTCCATACAAAGTCTAAATTGTGCTAATTTGGGTGAGAAGTTATACCTGAGCTTGACCCCTATTTCAGGTTAAGAGGGGTAGGACCTCGATTAGTGTCAGCATGAACTATCCTTCGGATTCTCCTGGCTCAGGGGAAGATGGTCTTGAACTCCAACTTCCTTTTTTGAGATATGCTGACGGTGGTAATATTTGGACAGAGTTCCGGTTAGGAATAGTTGCTTTTGGATTTTGGCGAGGTGGCATTCCGACAGAGTTCCCTCTAGGGATAGGCTTATGGGAGCACTAGGCTAAGATGGCACTCTGACAGAGCTTCCACTGGGGATGGGCTATGGAAGGGATAATCTGAGGTGGGAATCGGACAGAGCTTCTGCTGGGGATAGGCTATGGGAGGGCTAGGCTGAGGTGGCACTCGGACAGAGCTTTTGCTAGGAATCGGCTGAAACCTAAATGGTTGAAGAACTTCGAAGGCCCGAAGAACACTTCAAAGATTCAAAGGAATCTTACGAAGATCTCTCCAAAGACTAGAAGAACCCTAAGAGGGGGTGGGAGACTAAGGGGAAACTTTTCCTACTAAAAAATCTCACTCAAAAAAGGCAAAGAATTGAATAGTTCCAAAGGCTTGAAGAACACTTCGAAGATCCAAAGAACACTTCGGATCTTATGAAGATCTCTCTGTAGACTTGGAAAACCTCAAAGGTGGAGGGGAGGAGAGAGGGTAGAGCTCTGCTACCATGGGTTGCTCCTAAGAGACTTGGGTTGTTGTGGTGTGAAAAACCAAAGGGAGGGGGTATTTATAGAATTTTTGGACCAATAGGGAGGAGAGAGAAAATTCCTTAACCAATGGTGGTAAAACATAATTTTCCTAAACTAATGGGGTGAAAGTAAGGAATTCTGGACCAATGGGGTGGAGGGTAATTTTCGTTAGCCAATGGGTGGAAAGGTAAATATTTTGAGCCAATAAGGTAAAAAGATTATTTTTTGGACCAATGGGAGGTTGTAATGTAGGGTACGTTAGTGGGGTAGTGTAGGGTACAAAGGAGAGGCAGAGGGAATTTGTTCTCCAAATCAGTAGCCGAAAGGGGAATTCTGATCACCGCGAGGGTGTCAAACTTTTTGACAAGGGTTGCGGGAGCTTCAACAGGGGTGCTAAAGCCTCAATAGGGGTGCTGAAACTCCAGCAGGGGTGTTGGGGCTCCGGTATGGGTGTTGGGGCTCTGATATGGGTGTTGGGACTCTAACATGGGTGCAAGAACTCTGGCATGGGTGCTAAAACTCTGACATGGGTGCTAGAACTTGGTCGGGTGTGCGTGGGGCTTGGCATTGTTGGGAATACCACTCTCCATAATGTTTTGATGATAGCAAACAAGTGTGTGTGCAACTAATCATTTTCATATCAAGTGTGATGTGAAGGATCAAGACATAAGGTTTCCTGACCTCTATCTCAATAATATGGAGAAATAGAAGAATTTAGAGCTCAAGACCGAATAGCACGGAGAAGACTCGAAGACTCGAAGCAAGTGATTAGAGGCTCGAAGACTTGAAGACTTGAAGCAAGTGATCGAAAACTCAAAGCAAGTGATTGAAGACTTGAAGACTCATCTCTAGAATAGGTTGTAATAGCACACATTGACACGCACCACACTCATACATATAAGTGTTAGAAAGACCTTTAGTGCAACCTAAGAAGTTGATCTCATGTTCATATTTGATAGACACTCAAAAACACAAAACAGAGGCCATCTGGTACTTACCGGATTGTACTGGTACCTACTGGGTAGTCTCTGTGAAGTAAACATTTTTCAAATATGACCAACAGAGGCCATCTGGTACCTACCGGATGGAACCAAAATTTCTTTCGATTGGCCGGTTTGGTTCCTGATGAGATTAACATTTCAGATATGGCCAACAGAGGCCATCCAATACCTACCAGATGCCTCCTGAACACCTCTAACGGCTATATTTTGGATACAATGACTAGTTTTATGAGTCTAGCAGCTATAATGTGGGCAACGGTAATATGATCCGGTACCTACCGGTTGAGGCAATTTTTTCCCGTTTGAGTTTATACTCATTCCTAAATTGGAGATACTGTTACCCAAATTAAGCCCAACCCTCTCCCATATAAATACCCCACTAATAGCTTTATTAATTAACAATTAAGTGAGCATTAAATAATCATTAACAAAGCCATTGAGTGACAGTCAAGTATTATTCCTTGAGTTCCAACTTTGTGATTAAAGCTCAAGTTCCAAGGAACTCAAGTGTTGGTTAGAAGTCTCCATCAACCTTCATATACAAAAGAAGACAACTAAGGTGCAATTTTTTATTCATTTATATTCATAGCACACACCACACGAGGTAACTCAAAACTTTATTCCACTTTTTTCTTTATTACACTTGTCTAGACTATACTTAGGCTAGTATAGGATTCTCTTGTCCAAATAAGATTGTAAGAGTGCTTCTCTACCCATAAAAGAGATTGTAAGGGTGCTTCTCTACCCGTAAATGAGATTGTAAAGGTGCCTCTCTACCTGTGAAGAAGATTGTGTAAAAGGTTTTCTTCCCTACCTACTGTACTGAAAGGGAGAACTAGTGGAATACCTTACAAGAGGATCTTGTAGGGAGTGGATTAGACTCGGATTGAGTCGAACCACTATAAATCTCGGTGTAGTGTGATTGTGAATTTTTATTCTGTATTAGTTTTTATTTCACAATCATATTTCGGAATCCAATATATTCGAATAGATTTCGGAATCCGAATTAAAAATAAAATTCTTTAAAATTCTTTAAAATTCGCAACTTTTTCAAAACTGAATATAAATCGCGAATAATTCGGACCGAATCCGAATTAAACCGAATTATTCGGTTTATTTAAACATTATTTAAAAAAAAAAAACAATAAAAAACAATTTAAAAAAAAAAA
>NW_024869136.1:0-14963 GCF_013358625.1 Macadamia integrifolia
AGTGGCGACATGATGATCTTAAAGCCTTGCCTTCTTTTTTGGACACTCGAGACATAACTCCAGGTCTTCTTTTTTTTTTTTTTTCCTTTTTTTTTTTTTTTTTTTATGATGCACACACAAAATTACTCCACCTCAATAATAAGTGTCTAACTTTGGCCCAATCTTCAGTTGGTATTCACATTTTTTTTTAAGACCCAATTTAGACACAAATTATGTTGTGGGAAAACAAACAAGTTGGTCCATGTAAGAACAACCGCGCAGCTGATTTCACATCGGTATTTTGTTTCTCCACGTAGCATGGAAATACCTAATTATTCTTGACTCTGGGATTGGTTCTATGGAACATTATTAATTTGGAACACATGCTAATATAATGTGGTGAAGCGGGAATCACCCCACAGGCACGGTTTCGTGAACCAAAACCAATATAGTTGCATCTCCCAATTCCCAATTGTCAAAGGACACATCAGGTTTAAACATATACAGGAAAAATCTCACCTCAGATAAAACAAGCTAGAAGGGTTCTAACTTGAACCGCAAACAATTACTGAGTCAGTTTGTGGCGTACCCTAGTTATATAATGGTCTATTTCCTATATGATGCGATGCAATGGATAAGGCTGTAGGACAGAACAAGGCTACCCTTGATAGAACCGATATACCTATCACTGAAAGGAAATCATGGGTACGTGGTTCCTTTGATATACCAAATGGTACTATATCAAGGGGTGTGACTTCGTCGGTGATTGTCCATAACATTACATAGGTTCAGTCTGCTAACCACAGGGGTAGGTGTATCCGTGAGTAAGTTTGTGTACAAGTGTAGTGCAAAATGTGGCCATTAGTTAATCTCAGAATGGCCCAACATGTTCTATCACCCTGAGGGTTTCGAACTATCGACCATCCTCATCAACCAATTTCACTTCAAGCATTCTTATGTAGGAAGTGGGCATCATTTGATCTCAGAGTACTTAGTATATAGTGCACTGACCTCCCGAGGGTGCAGGCACAATAGGGAGTACCCTCGTCAACTGATTTAACTTTGAACACGATGCATGATGCAGTTAGCAAGCAATATACAAACATGCTTACACACAATAATGATGAGGGGAAAAAATTCTAACGTTCATTGTAAGCTTCTGGTATAGAAAGTTTGACAGTCCCCAGTGGAGTTGCCGCTATAAGGGAAAATACCTTTTTGCTCTCTCTTTTTCCGCTCTATTCCTCCTCACCTCTGTTCTGCCTCATAGGGGGTGAATGGATTGAATAGTCTCCAAAACATGGTCAGGCGACTATCGAGGGGAATGGGGAAAGCATGAAGTTTGGAGTCACCATCTAGGATTTAGGTCCAAGAACCCTATGGTGGAGCCCAATTTCGATCGAGTGATCGAGCTCGAATAGGGGGTTGGATTCCTGTGAAAGGAAGGAACCCCCGAATTTGACTTCATACTTTGGTTTATTATAGAAATAGGGGTTCGTGTCAGGTAACAAGTGTGGGAAGGTGTTAAGCACCCACCTCGCTCAAAATTTCCGATCTTTCTACCAGAAGCTTGGATTCCGAATATTCTCCCTCGAGATTTTTAATAGTCTAAGCTAGCACAAAAGTCCTATTACATGAAATAACGCAAACATATATACATAAACTTGCTTGAAATAATTCCAAATGAAATAATAAAATTTACATAAAATAATGAAAAATGCAATTATCTTATTTACATACACGACCAATGCTCTATGATAGGAAAATCATAATCGTTATTTCATATGAGGAACACATGCGATAACACATGAAATGATTAAACGAATTACATTTAATGAACAAATACTAAAATTAACACATGAAACTACAACAGTAATTCATTATTTTATGCAATAAACACATAAAACAATATATACAAAAATTAGGCAAATGAAATTACAATATAGTATCTACATGATAATGACCGAAGAAAATAGTGAATTTTTCGATAATTTTCCTCGATTCAGGGGCAACAATTCAATTTTCTTCTCTTTCTTGGGGAAATTAAAAACTTCCGGCACCTGGGTAAGAAAGTTGACAGGGCTTCTTTGCTAAGGTGTGACTACGGATTCTGGTTTCTGGGAATCTGAATAGGGCTTCTGTATTATATTTCTAGAATCGGAATCAGCTCTGAAAATTTGAGCAAGGCTTCCGCGTCGTAATCCTAGGGTTAGAATCAGCTCTGGAAATTTAGTTAGGGCTTATGCGCCGTATTCCTAGGGTTGGAATCAGCTCGGGAAATTTGGGCAAAGCTTTTGTGCTGTATTCCTAGGGTTGAAATCAGCTCGGGAAATTTGGATAGGGCATCCGCGTCGTATTTCTAGGGTTGAAATCACCTCGAGAAATTTGGGCAAGGCTTCCGTGCCGTAATAAAAGTGTTGAATTAAAAAAAAAAAAAAAGACCATGAATAGGAGGTCAGTACTAACCTGATATGGGCAACCTCGGCTTCCGGAAATGAGACAGGACTTCGTCAACTTCAACTAACTTATCTAGGCTCGAGTCTTACACTCTTTTTCTTTCTTCTCTCTCTCTCTCTCTCTTGGAACAATGTTTTCTTTAGGGATTTTTCTCTCCTTTTTCTGAGGGGTTTTTACAGTGACCTAAGGGTCACTATTTATAGGAGAGGAAGAGGGGCAGGGGTGTAAAAATGCCTAAGGCCGTGTAAGGGGGCTAAAATCCTTGTAAGCCCCCACAAATCCATGTAAGGGCTTACACGGATTTGTAAGGCCTTACATAATCTGTGTTAAGGCTTTGCATGGATGTGTACCTTACAGAATCAGTGTAAGGTCTTACACGGATCCCCCTTGTGTCACCTTGTTATACCGAAAGAGATACGCGTCACCCTGTCCTTCTTGGAATCAATCCGGACCTTGCTTCATCTCAAGACACTCCCATAGACTAGGCGGCTACTTCTAGCCTGGGCTGCAGTAGGCTTTGGTGGAGATCTTATCACGTAAATAGCCATGGGTAGTTCGGTAAGTTTTGGATAGGGATTGGTCTGGTTTGGTTTGGTTTAAGTTTGGGGTTTGGTTTAATTTTAAGGTTTGGTTTAAGTTTAGTGTTTGGTTTAAGTTTAAGGTTTGGTTTAAGTTTAAGGTTTGATTTAGTTTTGGGATCGGGTTTAGGTTTGGGTTTAGGGTTTGGTTTAAGTTAGGGTTTAGGGTTTGGTTTCAGTTAGGGTTTAGGGTTTGGTTTAGGGTTAGGGTTTAGGTTCGGGTTGGTTTGATTTAGGTTTAGGTTAGGGTTTTAGTTTGGGTTTAGGTTAGGGTTTAGGGTTTGGTTTAAGTTAGGGTTTGGTTTAGGTTAGGGTTTAGGGTTTGGTTTAGATTAGGGTTTAGAGTTTGGTTTAAGTTAGGGTTTAGGGTTTGGTTTAGATTAGGGTTTAGGGTTTGGTTTAAGTTAGCGTTTAGGGTTTGGTTTAGATAAGGGTTTAGGGTTTGGTTTGGGGATTTGGGCTTTAGATTAGGGGTTTTTGTTTAGGGTTTTGGATTTGGTTTTGGATTTCGTTTTAGATTAGGGTTTTGGATTTGATTTTAGATTAGGGTTTTGGTTTAGGGTTTAAGTTCGGGTTTAAGGTTTGATTAGGGTTTTGGTCTGGTTCAGGGTTCAAGGTTATGGTTCAAGGTTTAGTCTGGTTCAGGGGTTGGTCTGGTTCAAGGTGCGGTTTGGTTTAGGGTGCGGTCTGGTTAGGGTGTGGTCTGGTTCAGGGTGTGGTCTGGTTCGAGGTTTGGTTTGGTTTCGTTTGGTTCAGGGTTCAAGGTTTAGGGTTTGGTCAGGGTTTGGTTGGTTTGGTTTGGTTCAGGGTATAACGTTCAGGGTTTATGGTTTGGTATGGTTTGGGTTGGTTTGGTTTGGGGTTCGATCTGGTTTGGGTTAGTTTGGTTTGGTCTGATTTGGTTTAGTCTAGTTTGGTTTAGGGTTTAGGGTTTGGTCTGGTTTAACTGGTTCAAAGTTCCAGTAGGCATTACGGCACACCTGGGTATCCGTTTTTCCCATACAAGATATTGATGGGACCGTATTTTCAAGCACTTTCCAATGATACGGTAATCACGCACATGCTATACTTGATTGTCGTATTCTAGCAAAAGGTATTAGTGACAACTTCCAGTCACCTTCCCTGCGTCATTTAAATTTTGACCAATCACAAGTTTTGGGATAGTCTGGATTTGTGCCGAAAAGTCGACTTCTTTCCGAAAGAGAAAATATGTCTCCTCATTGCCCATAATTCATCATTGCCAAGGGGGGACAAAATTTGGTGTCTACAATCATATCCTTTAATTAATAAACAATAGTACTTACTTGGAGCTTAGTTGATTCAAAATTTACCTTAGATGCAATAATTCTTCCTTAATCTCCCTCTCTTCTCTTTCTTCCTTCTCTTTCTTTCTTCTCCTTCTCTGTTCTCCTTTCTTCTTCTTGCTGCTTGCAAGACATAATGGGGTTAAATGGGCTTGACCGAATAACTTAAGCACTTTTTTCATTTTTTTTTTTTACTGTGATGTGTCTTTCCTCGACCGAACACACTGAACCCACCCCCCACTTTCTCTCTTAGTTGTCCTAAGCTCAAAGGTTAGGTGTGAGAGAAGTTGACACCTAACACATCTTTAATTACATATATGTAGTATGTTTTTCTTCTAAGTGACATATATTACCTTATATAATATATATATATATAATGGATATATGTTTATATAAAATCAACCCTTCACCGAAATGGGCCTAAGGCCTCTTAGTGAAGAAGTAAAATAATTTAAGTATATTAGTCAGCTATATTATTTTATTCATTTAATTATTTATGTACACATTTAGTTAGGTATGATGCTAGGATGTACCAATACTAGAGATTCTAAAAGCGAAGAGGTCCACATGTCAAAGAGGTGTGTATATGTGTGTGTCCCACACCCTCAAATCAATTCTCTGCCAAGCCAACTGATCAGCCTGTCATTCCCAAGGCTCCCTAGTCGGTTGGGCTAAATTTAGTTCCCCTTGGGTCTGCAATATTCCCTATCAGACCTAATCTTTATTGTGGATTATAATTTACCTGTTAGCCCATTCCTCTTGTTGGTTCCTCCAATATTATAGGCAGGATGCACAAGTGCATGTAGGGTCATTTTTCCCTTCCTGGCATTCCACTGCTGCCAACCAAGCCAATATTGACCTTCTCTGCCTAGCACTGTTGCCTGTTCACAAGGAATGTAGAGAAGTGAAGTTAGGGTGTTACAATTTCCCCTCCCCTTACAAAAATTTCATCCTCGAAATTGTGAGATGTACCTGGTAATCCAAACAATTATGGATATTTCTTCTTCACATCATCTTCTCTCTCCCAAGAGGCTTCTTGCTCTGGGTGGTTCTTCCATTTAACCTTCACAAATGGAATAGTATGATTTCAGAGTCGGTATTCCTTCCAATCAAAGATTCCCTTAGGTTGCTCCTCATAGCTCAGATCATCATCCAATTCCACTGATTCCATAGTAGGCAACACATGTGAAGGATCTAAAATATATTTCTTCAACATAGAGCCATGGAAGACATTATGGAATCTTCCAAGTTCTGGAGGTAATGCCAACCTATAAGTAGTTTTTCCAACTCGATCCAAAATCTCAAATGGTCCCGTAAATCTAGGACTCAGTTTACCTCTCCTCCCAAATCTCTTGATACCTTTGATTTGTGAATTTTTACAAATACTTTATCACCTACTTCAAACTCCAAGGGTTTCCTTCTATTATCTGCATAGCTCTTCTGCCTAGATTAAACTGCCTTGATTCTCTCTTTGATCATATCTATCTTTTCACAAGTAGTCTGAATTAATTCAGGTCCCAAAATTCTTCTTTCCCCAACTTCATCCCAATACAATGGAGTTCTACACTTCTTCCCATAAAGAGCTTCAAATGGTGCCATACTTATAGTCGATTGATAACTATTGTTATATGCAAACTCCACTAATGGTATATGTTCATCCCAACTATAACTCATATCTATAGCACAAACTCTCAACATATCTTCTAAAATTTGTATTGTTCTTTCTGACTGTCCATCTGTCTGAGGATGAAAGGCCGTGCTAAAACTCAACTTGGTTCCCATTGCTTTTTGCACACTTTCCCAGAATTTAGAAGTAAACCACGAATCACAGTCAAAAATAATACTGACAGGCACACCATGATATCTCATAATGTTATCAACATATAACTGTGCTAACTTCTCCATAGAATGAGACATTTTCATAAGTATGAAATGTGCTACCTTTGTCAATCTTTTGATAACCACCCAAATGGTATCATTTTCTCTCCTGGTTTTAGGAAGCTCTATTACAAAATCCATAGTAATATGCTCCCATTTCCATTCTGGTACTGGAAGAGACTGTAATAATCCATGTGGTCTCTATCTTAATGATTTTACCAATTGACAATTCATGCATTTAGCCACATGTTCTGCCTCATCCTTCTTCGTGTTGTGCCACCAATATAATTTCTTCAAATCTTTATACATTTTAGTACTTCCAAGATGTAGGGAGTAAGGTGTGTTGTGGGCCTCATTCAAAATCAAATCTATCAACTTTTCTTCCATTGGAACACACAATCTGTCTTTAAACAACAAAATTCCATCCTTCACTAAAAATCTAGAATTCTTCTGTCTTTCATCATTTATGGCATTGAAAATCTTCCTCAACACATCATCCTTAGGTTGAGCTTCTTTAATCTGCTCAAATAAGGTGGGTTAAATGGTGAAGGTGGCAAGTGTTACATCCGCAGGTGTCTCCACTTCTGTAATTACCTCCAACCCAAATTTCCTTACTTCTTCTATCAACATCTGGTTGGTAGTGAGTGCAGCAAGTGTAGCAATCTTGTGCTTTCTGCTGAGGGCATCAGCTACTACATTAGCCTTCCCTGGATGATAATGGATAATACAATCATAGTCTTTTAACAATTCCAACCATCTTCTTTGTCTCATATTCAACTCCTTCTGAGTGAAAAGATATTTGAGGCTCTTGTGATCACTATAGATTTCATATTTTTCTCCATATAGATAGTGACACCAAATCTTCAATGCAAAAATAATTGCTGCTAAATCTAGGTCATGAGTAGGATAACTCTTTTCATAATCCCTCAATTACCTAGAAGCATATGCAAGTACTCTCCCATTCTGCATTAACACATATCCTAAACCCTGTTTGGATACATTATTGTATACCACCATGCCTGAAGTACCATCTAGAATAGCAAGGACTGGAGTTGTTACCAGTCGGTTCTTCAATTCCTGGAAACTATTTTCACACTCTTCTGTCCATTCAAACTTGACTCCTTTTTTCGTCAACCGAGTTATAGGGGCAGAAATCCAAGCAAAATTCTCAATAAATCTTCTGTAATATCCTGCCAAACCCAGGAAACTTCAGATTTCACTAACATTCTTTGGAGACTCCCAAGCTACTACTGCCTTCACCTTTCCAGGATCAACCTCAATACCTCGGGTTGAAATCGTCTGCAATTCCAATCTCGTACAATTCTGTGAAATACCCCCTTTAGGGGGTGACACATGTATTGATACCAATGCAATGGTCCAGATCTGGTACAACTAATAAAACCTTAAGTCATTTAAATCAGATCTGGACCATTGCATTGGTATCAATACACGTGTCACCCCCTAAATAGGGTATTTCACGGAATTGTACGAGATCGGAATTGTAGACGATTTTCATCCCAATACCTCTAGCAGATACAATATGCCCCAAAAAATTCACTTGTGATAACTAAAATTTACATTTGTTAAATTTAGCGTACAACTGCTTCTCCCTCAGTTTTTGCAACATAGACCTCAAGTGAAACGCATGATCTTCTTTACTTCTAAAGTAAATTAAAATATCATCTATGAACACTATGACATACTGATCCAACATATCATGGAATACCCTATTCATTAATCCAATAAAAACTGCTGGAGCATTAGTCAGTCCAAATGGCATAACCACAAATTCATATTGGCCATACCTAGTCCTAAAAGTTGTCTTCAGTATGTCACTCTCCCTGATCTTCAACTGATGATAACTAGATTTTAGATCAATCTTGGAGAAAGTAATAGCACTCTATAACTAGTCAAATAAGTCATCAATGCGAGGTGGTGGATACCGATTTATAATTGTCAACTTGTTTAATTCCCAGTAATCAATACGCATCTGTAAACTTTTGTCTTTCTTTTTTACAAACAAGACAGGAGCTCCCCAAGGTGATATACTGGGTCTAATAAAACCCTTTTTCAACAAATCCTGCTGTTGTTCCTTCAATTCCTTCAATTCAGTAGGGACCATCCTGTATGGTGCCTTTGACGCAGGTGCTGCCCCATGGATTAAGTCAATACAAAACTCTATCTCCCTATCTGGGGGCACATTATTCAAGTCCTCAGGAAATACATCTGAAAATTCTTTTACTACTTCCAATTCTTCTAATATTGCAGTCTTCTTTATAGTATCTTGGACACATGCCAAGTATGTTTCACATTCTTCCTCTAATAGTTTCTGTACTTGGATAGTAGAAATCAGCAACTTCTTTGTTTGGTCTTTCCTATGCCCCTGAAATGTGAATTCATCCCCATCTCGAGGTCTGAACAATATCTCTTTCTCTGCACAAAGCACACAAGCTCAGTATGCTGATAACCAATCCATACTCAATATGACATCTAAATCCTTCATATATACACAGATCATATGGGCTATCATATTTTGCCCCCATATCTGAATACTATAAGGCTCATATACATCCTCTTAAGTCTACAATAAATCCAGTAGGTGTACTAACCATCAATTTATATGCTAACTTTTTGGGTTCTACATCTAGCCTTGGAGCAAAATTAGAAGACACAAAAGAGTGAGATGCACCAAAATCAAATAAAACAATTGCTGGCATCATAGATACAAGTATTGTACCTATTACTACTCCAGGAGTAACCTCAGCCTCTTCAGCTATTAGCACAAAGACCTTCCCCGAAGCCTGTGACTTCTTAGTAGATGCAGATGAAGAAGAAGCCACACTCGCTTCACTAGATTTTCTCTCAGGACAAAACCTAGCAATATGCCCCAGCTGCTGACATAAATAACACTTCATAGAGATAGGTTGAGCAGTGGAAAGGGCAGGCTAAGACTGAGAAGAAGCTTGTCTAGTATCTTTCTGTCCCGGCCTAATAACAGAAGAAGAGGCTCCCTTTCCAAATCTTCCAAACTATTTACCTGTATTAAATATCCTGGCCCTTCTTGCTACCTGAACTTGGTAACTTTCCCTCTGCTTGTCTTCAATAGACTTAGCAATTTGTACCACCTCAACATAAGTCTGGAGCCAATGTGCAACTAACATGGTTCCAACACCAGACCTTAAACCCTTCTCAAATTTCTTGGCTTTAGCATTACCGTTCTTTATATGTTCTGGGGAAAAATAATATAGAACTTCAAATTGTTGTTGATACTCCAACACTGACTTGGGCCCATGAACCAATGCCATAAATTCTAACTCTTTTCTGTCTCCCACATTGATAGGGAAATAATTCTCATAAAACACCTCTACAAACTGATCCCAGATGGGATGTGGATGTGTGGCTAACAATATAAGCTTGGTGACCTTTCACTAATCATGGGCTTCATTTTGCAGTTGATAGGTAGCACACATAATCTTCTATTCATCATTGCAACCTAACACCACCAATGCCTTTTCAACTCCCTCTACCCATTTGGAAGCTACCAATGGGTCATGACTCACACCACTGAAATATGGAGGCCTATATTTCTGAAATTTCTCCATCAATTTACTGGTGTCGATCCACATTTGTATTGCTAGAGGGGTTTCGAATATTTGTTGTTTGGTATGAGTACCTATGGCTGGCACTGCTTGAGTTGCTTGCCCACCAGTGGTCTGTACTGTAACTGGGGCCTGGAAGCAAACTGAGAAGTAGGCACTATAGGAACTGAAGGAACTAGAGGTGGTGGTGCCATGAATACAGGATTAGCTGAAATTTCCCTGGCATTTAGAGCTGCAATCAATTCCTCAATCACCCTATTCTGTTGTTGTTGTTGTTGCTACTATTGTTGTATACTTTGTTGTTGTTGCAACCCTTCTTGAATGCCCTGGACCATATTAGTCACTATGGCTGCCACATCCTGTGTTGTAAGTATTGGTGGTGCAGGAGGTGGCACAGGTGCTTCTGCTATAGGAGCACACATAGGAACCGGTATATTTGTCCCTGGTCCAACTTCATTTTCTGCCTCATCTACCACAGGCACATAAGGGGTAGCTCTAGCTGCTTTAGTAGGTCGACCCCTTTTTCTGTGTCATGGCTCTTGCTGAGGTTGAGCACCTCTTGGAGGCATATTGGGAATTTCCTAAAAATAATAAAATATTAATACCCAAAGCTCAACACATATGCAACAAGGATGAGTCATACAACATGCTTTCCATAATTAAAGGTTTTGGAGTTACTCAAGAGTTAACGTTTCATCCTAACATATATTTCTATCAGTTATACACAACAATTCATCAACAAAATGGTTTTTTTTTTTTTTACACTGGATGTCCTCTAGTCTTGTGGGTTGTTGGACTTCATTCTCAGAATCCTACTTTGATACAACCCTTGTCACACCCTACCCTCAATACGACACAGGTATCTTGGCACTGGGCACCTCACCATATCCAGTCAACCTGTTTTCCCCAGGATCCAGACTCTGGGTAGTCCACAACACCACAATACCTAATTAGAGATCATAGTTGCTACATACATCATATGTCCAGTACTAAAATTCGTAGCCATCCAGTGTCACTACGTGATACCATATTTATATTTATAGACGTAATACAATCATCCATATCTTACAGTTATCTAAAATATCATAGAATATTTACACAAAATATGTCACCTCCCAAAAAGAGCTCAGTTCACCAAAAGTGATCTCTACGGAAGCTTATGTGTACACAAAAAGAATGGTCAGTGATATCGCTACTCCCTAGTAACATTAGCCTTCGTAGGCACAGTCGTCACAGTCACAGGCCGGGTTCGTGGTCGAGTTCATCTTCTTGAATATAGGCCATCCAATCCATGGCCATTGTCTCATAATCAATGCCGGGAGTCGGCAGAATACCGCCTTCATCATCTATAGGATCAAAATAAAGGGGGGTAAGCATGTCATGCTCACTGAGGGGTGGGGGACAACAAGCACACGCATCCATATGCAATGCATGCTCCACACATAGAGAATGATGCTCATGAGTCTATTTAATTAACTATTCACATCCCCTAGTCCATTACTAAGTCTTATCACCTATGGGTATAGTGCTACGCGACAGAGGTGGCATACCCTACCCTATACGTTGGGCCTCAGGTATACAAGCTCGTTATAGGTAGGAGCCAGCCAGTCCCGGTCAGAATCTTGGTCCCGGTTAACCCGTAGAGGGTAATACCGTATAATAATATCCACCAAGCATACAGTACGTCGTATCCTGTCTCACATCCACAACTGATATCACACATCTCATCCCAGGTGCACTGCTGATTAGGCAGCCACATAAGTCGGGATTAGTCCGTACCTAACCCCTTACGGACAAGGAGTGTAGCACTTGGGGTTGTGATACCTAACCCAGCATTCTAAATGATGCACAACCAATCATTGCAATTACATATGCAAACATGGGCATATGCACGTGACCCATCTCACCTGTCTTACCTTTCTTATTTCCATTCTATCCCATTCTATCACAATACTACCATCAAAGAATAAATGCAAGTAAATGTAAAGGCACATACACAAGCAATTTAATGCATGAACGACATTAACCAAACACACCAAAAGAATGGGGGTTGAGAAGGGCATCCACTCACCTGGATGTATAAGGTTAGCAAATTCTACTTTCCGAATTGAGTAGGTTTTCTCACTGCAACCCTTTCTCCCTATGTCATAAGATATTTAATTCATCACTACTATCTTTGAAAATATTATTATTATTAGTTCAGATTGCATAGGGTTATTTTCTTTCCCTTTCTTCATAGGTCTTAGGTTAGATGACAATTTTGTTCCCACTTGTAACCTTTTAAAATTGAGTTTTACAAGTATGAATACTGCCATGTATAGGCTATATGGCCTTATATCTCATTTATTTAGGGTCCGGAGTAGGCTGGAAAGGTTGCAGGCCCATACAACAGCCTTTTATAGCTTCTAGAAACTCAACCGGCTGGAGACTTCTGGGAAGCTCGGCGGCCAGTTCGGTTATGCCACAACCGGCAGAATTCGATTCTGCCCAGCTCCTTTCAAGTTCTGATATGTTAAGTCAATTCCTATCTCTTTCCCTGAGTTTCAAATCAGTAATAGCACATCTATTTCCTTAATCCAATCTTCCTAGTAACCCATGTTTGAGCTCTAATTATCAATTTCTGTGATGGAGAAAATTTAAAAAAAAATTTTTCTTCTTTTTTTTTTTTTCCAGAATTTCTAAATATACATTAAACTCAAGGAATTTTGCAGAATTGAGTTGCATGCCCTATATATATTCTTAATTGGAGCTACATACAAGTCAAGGATCGCAATCAACTAACAAATTTTGATTATACAAGGTCCCTGCGTGAAGAAGTTACCACAATTCTAGTAAATGTCTCAATTTATAACATGGTTCAATTCTAATTTGCAGAATTTCGGTCCTGTTCTTTATCTTTGACTCCTCAGACTATTATACATGGACATCAGGTCAAGTACCTTTAGCTAATCTAAATTTTAGGTCTAACTCACTTGTAGGAAACTTTTTGAGTATTATTTCAGATCAAATTAACTTACATCAGTTTTGGACAGAGTAGAAAATCAGAAATCCACAAAATTTAACTAGATCCATTTCATTCCAGCCTTAATTTCCAGCCGCCACTACTTGTAACCATTTCAAGCTCAATCTGAAATTCTGTTATCTGATTTATCATAATTCCAAGCTTAATCTGAAAATTTTCATCTCAGATTTCAATTTCTCATGCAGAATTTATAAAACCCTAGCTTCTTAAGAGAATAATTCAAAACCCTACGTCAGATTTATCATATCCTTTAATTAATGAACAACAGTACTTACTTGGCACTCAGTTGATCCAAAATTTGCCTTAAATGCAGTAATTCTTCCTTAATCTCCCTCTCTTCTCTTTCTTCCTTCTCCTTCATCGTTCTCCTTTCTTCTTCTTGCTGCTTGCAAGACATAAGGGGGTTAAATGGGCTTGACCGAATACCTTAGCCCTTATTTTATTTTATTTTTATTTATTTTTTTTTTTTTTACTGTGATGTGTCTTTCCTCCACCAAACACACTAAACCCACCCCCACTTTTTCTCTCTTAGTTTTCCTAAGCTCAAAGCTTGGGTGTGAGAGAAGTTGACACCTAACACATCTTTAATTACATATATGTATTATGTTTTTCTTCTAAGTGATATATATATATATATATAGATAAGGTAATATATTATAATATATATATATATATATATGTTTATATAAAATCTTCCCCTCCACCGAAATGGGCCTAACGCCTCTTAATGAAGAAATAAAATAACTTAAGTATATTAGTTAGCTATATTATTTTATTCATTTAATTATGTATGCACACATTTAGTTAGGTATGATGCTAGGATGTACCAATACTAGAGATTCTAGAAGCGAAGGGGTCCACATGTCAAAAAGGTGTCTGTATGTGTGTGTCCCACACCCTCAAATTAGTTCTCTACCAAGCCAATCCATCAGCCTGTCATTCCCAAGGTTCCCTAGTTAGTTAGGCTAAATTTAGTTCCCCTTGGGTCTGCAATATCCCCTATCACACCTAATCTTTATTGTGGATTATGATTTACCTGTTAGCCGATTCCTCTTGCTAGTTCCTCCAATATTATAGGCAAGATGCACAAGTGCATGTAGGGTCATTTTTCCCTTCTTGACATTCCATTGCTGCCAACCAAGCCAATATTGGCATTCTCTGTCTGTTACTGTTGCATGTCCACAAGGAAGGTAGAGAAGTGAAGTTAGGGTGTTACAAAAATTTCTGGTGAAGATCGGTTATAAATATAGAACGAAGAAGCTATCTTTGGCGTTGGGGGCAGTGACCAGAATCAGCTCTGAGAAAGTGATCATGGTCTTCCTGACATATGGGCTCTGTTACGATGACATTCTTGCTATGAGCAAGAAGCATCCTCTGATATTGCAGTACAATTACGAGTCATTAGAGAAGAAAATGGAATCATTAGAGAAGAAAATGGAATACTTGATCGAGGAGATGGGTTAAGAAATTGGAGAGTTGTTGGCCTTTCGTGCCTTTCTCGGTTACAAGCTCGATGGCAAAATCAAGCACAGGTATGAGGAGAAGAAGAAGCTAATAGGGGAAGGGATGTCACTAAACAAACTCTTGAGCGTGTCCACCAAGAGATTTTCAAAGAAGAAGAGGACGAATCCAGTGCCCATATAAAACAATTTAGTCGCCAACCGATGGAGGATTAGGAGATTGGAACTCTCTTCTTATAGGGACCCCATTAGTAATATTGTTCATGGCTAACGGATATAGGATTAAATTTCTTCCTCCCTCATTCTCTCTCTCTCTCTTGTAGATGCCATAAATTGGCCGGTGCTAGGATTAAAGGATTGCTTAGTCCTTGGTGATCATCTTCACTACTAAAGATTCAGTATTGCCATTTAAGTGAAACAAGTGTTGAACTTCATATGTAACTCCGGGTGAACCTAAGTGCAAAAATCCAATCTCTTTCACTGATAAGGTTCTTCAAACAAAAATTTGCATTTCTCAAGGATGAAGATAGATTTTATCCTCCAAGTGAAAACATACTTCAAGTATATAAAAGACTATTAAATTGGCTGTCCGAAAGTCAGCGTTGGAAATAGAAACAAAACGTCATTTCATATCTCAATTTTTTTTTTTTTTTAGATTGTTTATTTCTCAAAAATCAATGCCCTAA
>NW_024869136.1:15042-15345 GCF_013358625.1 Macadamia integrifolia
TTTTTTTTTTTTTGACAACTCGGAGGATAAAATAGGAAGTTGCGTCCTCAGATTGACTCAATTGATATATGATGCATTATCATATCATCATACTAATAAAAGTACATATTCTCCTTCTTTGGTATATTTTTTCAAAAATACAAAAATACCATTGACATCTACAAAAGAACAAAAAACCCTCTAAATGGAAGATGAAATAATAATCCACATGGGCAATCTTGCTATTGCTCCTACTTAAATCTCTTTCCCCCTCCATAGTTAAATCTCTCCATAATTATTTAAAAAAAAAAATCCCACTCATCC